>NW_004949100.1:2823724-2831416 GCF_000317375.1 Microtus ochrogaster | reverse complement strand
GGCTGGTTGATGTTATGTGCCTAAGGAGGGCGGTGGGGCCGAAGTGGGGAGGGTTCTGCCCAAGAAGGCTGGGGGGCCAAGGAACCTCTGAGCTCCCCGTCCCAGGCTGGCGCCGCGGGGCCAGAAACCGCTATTGGTCTTTTAAAGGTACCAACAGTCCTAGCTTTAAAATGGTTAACTGACAAATCTATAAGAGTTGTAAAACAGCCTTTGACAATAGAAAATTATAGAAACTAGAGTATCTTGCTCCGGAGCAGCTAAATGTTCAATATATTAAAGAATCAAACAGTCTATCAAATTCTCCTATGTTTGTCATTAAAAATAAAAATGGAAATGGGCAATGTTAGCAGATTTAAGGATCATAAATAGGGATATACAGCCAATGGACACTTTACAACTTGGAATTCCCTTGCTTGTTTTTTATACCCAAGGGACAGTGTATTATAGCAATTGATTTAAAAAACGATTTTTTTCTATACCTTTGCAAGAAAATGGTAGAGGAAAATTTCCTTCTCAGTGCCCAATTATAAAAATCCCAAGCCTGTAAAAAGATACCACTGGAAAATTCTACCACAGGGAACATTAACCAGCCTCAACTTAGGTCAGTATTTTCTACAATGTCCACTAGAACCATTTTTTAAACAGTTTACTCAATATGTAATTTACCACTAACTTGATGATAAATTATTGGCTGATTGATTATAGATATTTTTGAAGAAAGAAAAGTTTAATGAAGTATATAGAATTTTGCCTTGTTTGGGATGACAAAATCCAAAAGAGGGGATTCTATTAATTATTTAGTATATAAGATAGGTCTACAGAAAAACAACCACAGAAAGTATAAACCAGGAGAGATCAATTGCTCTTAATTATTTTCAAAAATATCTAGAAGAAATTAAGTAGCTATGGCCCACACTTAGATTAACAATTCAAGAACTAAGTGATTTATTTCAAACCTTACAAGGTGATGGGGACAAATAGTCCAAGAAAATTATCACCTGTGGCTCAGAGAAAATTGGCTCTGGTAGAAAAGAAATTACAGAATGCAAATGTGAAACACATATATCCAGACCTTGATTGTATTCTGATTATTTTACCTTCTCCTCATTCTGCTACATGAATTTTTCATGCTGAGAGAAAATAATCGCAGAGAATGGATTTTTTAAACCACACAAACAGAATAGGAAATTAAAGATCCATGTAGAAAAGATTTTTGAATTGATTCAGAAAGGAAAGTGTTGGGACTACCTCAATTAGCAGGAACAAGCCAGGCTGAATTGTAGTACCTTTTACTAATTCTGAAATTGTCTCATTATGGGCATTAAATATTAGCAAAGATTTCACAATAATTTTTTTGTGAGATGCTAGCAACAGTTAACTTTAAAGCAAAAAGTTTTGGTTTTAAAAGAACTAATTGGATTTTAACTCATTTATTAAAGAAAATATCAATCTCTGGAGCCCCTACATTCCATAGTGATGCAAATAGATCAGGATTGGCAGGGTACAAGTAAGGAAAATTAATTTAATGACTGTAAACACATATGATTTAGTTCAGTAATCAAAATTATATGCTATTCTCATGGTCTTATTAGATTTTCCAGAACCTCTTAATATAGTTACTGATTCTTAAGATACAATAAGAAGTGTTTTACTTATTGAAACTGCTGACTGTATTCCAGATGATTCAAAATTAATTTTGTTACTTATCCTACTAAAACAAGTAATCAAAATAGAAATCATCCTCTGTATATAATGCATATCAGTTCCCAAATCAGTATTTAATTTAAGATGCTTTAAGGTTTTAATAGATTTTTTTTTTTGGATGGTAATACAATTTAAGATGGAAAATGCTTTAGGTATGAAACTTTGCATTTATTAAGATAATATAGTATTTTATCTGAAATTTCCAAAAGCAAATTGATTGCATATCTTACCTGATAATTGTTCTTATTGTATATAGTTTTACTCTGTTAGGTTTAAAACCATTCCTTTTTATTTAGAAAAAAAAATGGGAAAATGTTGTGGGATATTCTGGTCACATTCTAATAATCCTGAGTCTTCACAGTAAAGTTATACATTGAGTCAGGAGCCAGATCCCGTGGCTTGTTGACTGGAATTGACCATAGAGAAGACAACAATTTGGATGAAGAAGATGCACAGGAAGGGAAAGGTGGGGACTATAATTTGAACTCTTGTGGTTCTGGAATGAGGGAAGAGATGTGCTTCTTGCAATGCTTCTGCCTAAAAAGCAAGGTTGGCTTTTTGTTACTCAGTCTCTCGGAGCTAGAGGTTTTTCATCACAGACTTTAACTTCTGAGCCTTATTGATAAATAGAAATGATATTTTAGCCATAGCAGAGCCAAGATCTCAGGATCAGAAGCTCTGCCAGGCTGTAGCCAGAGTGGCCTGGGGAGTGCTGACTGAGGGGCCAGGAGGCAGCAGATAGTAATTAAAATATGAGTAGATTCACATATAGCCACCAAGCTAACAGAAAACATCACTTCTCCTCAACCCTTAAAATTCCCACAGTTTCCCCATTAAGTACTACCAGTTTGCAACAAATAGTTCAAATTCTTGAAGCCTTAAGAGAGATTTTATGTTAAAAACAATATATTTTATCTTTTTCAGGTTAAATGTTTATTTTCAAATATGAAAAAATCTTTGAATAGGTGAATTATTTTATATTTATCTATTAAATAATTTTTAATGTTATTGAGACATGAATCCATGATGTAGTCTAAGCTTACCTTGAGTATATGACACTGCCTATTTCATCACTTTCTAAGACTACTGGCATGGGTCAGTATCCTGGGATTAGGTAGTATAATCTTTAGAAATTTCAGTGCTTTTAAGAAATGATAGTTGTTATATAAGGAAGTTAAAAATAAAAATATGATTATCATTATAATCTCAAAAATTAGTAGTAGCAAAAAATATAAGAAAATATTATTTTAGTTCAATATTACAGTTTACTTTGATACAATTTTCCCTTGACTCTCATAAACTAAATGATCATTCACTATTAATGGATATTAATGATTGACTTATTGGGGAAAACCATACTGTTCTTGTACCACAATCTACATAAGTGAGCATAGAATGTTTGGCAGTTGCAACTACGCAAAGATTGACATTCCTTAAAGAAATTCACTGCTAATATAAAGGACATAGCAAATACTTTGATATGAAAAAGGAAGTGTGTCACTCAACAAAATATGAGCCAATATCTCAATTTTTTTATAGATTTATTTTTTGGTTCAGTTCCACTAGGACAAACATGCAAATTATTAAAAGAAAAGAATAATTAAAAGATTGCTTAGTAATGTTTCAAGATTTTGAAATAGCTATGTCATAGTACATACCTGAAACTAAGGAATTAACATCTGCCAGCATATTAAAATGAGATATTATTCGGCAGTTCAGATAAATTTAAGGTCTAGTTAGATCAACATGCCTGATGATCTGCCCTCTCCCCACAATATGATCCCTTGATCCAACATTTAAAAGGAAAACAAAACTGGCTACATCGACTCACATTAGAAATCCTAGAGTTCCTAGGAATAAATGGGAGACAGATAGGGATATTGCCAGAAGACTCATGGTAGATTGACTGGATTATGAAGAGAAGTAGAAACAAGAGGCCCCTGCCTCCCACAAGGAAGAAGACAAGAGACTTCTGAAAGTTGTTTTCTAAACTCCACACTTTGAGTCAGAAGCATTCACACACACATACAGAGAGAGAGAGAGAGAGAGAGAGAGAGAGAGAGAGAGAGAGAGAGAGAGAGAGAGGAGAAAGAGACAGAGGAACACAGAGATAGAGAGAGACAGAGAAATTCAAAGCAAAACAGTCTCAAGAGAAAACATTTCAAAGGTAGAAATGTCGAAAACAAAATGTTTCCAGTTGTGGATGGTCCCTTGAATTTATAGCCCATTGTAATCAAAGTCCATCTGCCTTCAAAGTCAGGCCTATAAACATTGTTCTGCTTCATACTTTAGTAGTGATTTGAGGAAAAAAATCATGCAAGTTCTTTGGGAGGGTTAAATAAATATCATAAAGATCTGATACGTCAGCCTTCTAAATGAATATTAACATGTTAATCATTCCTGTACTTCTTTTTTATTCACTGTAAAAGATGAGTATGCTTACTCAAGGAAATATTAAATATATTTTATTATTAACTATCCCTAGGCAAGTCTCTAATTGTGCTGATTCAAACTTCATAAATTTTCATTCCATTACATTTCTAGATATTTCCTTGCCATTATGAATCTTAACACAGTTTGAATGTTTTATTTATTCACTAAACTCCTGTCTTGATATTTTGGAATATACGTAGTAAAAAGAAAAGATAAAATCCACTCTTACCTCTGTTACCTATGAAACTTACAAATTCACCATAGTCATTGGTTTAGTTTAAATAATTAAGCAAATAAATCAAATTGAACAAGGAAGGATTCATCTCAGTTTAAAATAAACCCTCACAATTGTCACATACTCTAGTCCATGGAAGAACAGATTACCTATATTATGTAATTATGACTAATACTGTCTTTGGAACTGTGCTAGCTTAGTCCAAAAATATCACCACTCTGCTTGATTAAAAAAAAATGCCAAGAAGTTTGATACAGCACTAATCTTCTAAGCTATTTCAAATAAGCCAACGGAGGAGAATACACTCTCATAAAGAAAAGACATGGGGATTTTCACACATTTTCTTTCCTTTTATCTTCTTCCCATGAGAGTCATGATTCTTGCTTCCTAATAACAAATTCCTGTGCCTCCCTTGAATTTCTTTTCCTCTGTAACAGTCCAATGAGTCTTTATCTATTGCTCCAGACAGCCATCTTCTCAAATCACCTGGAGATGTGAATGATAACCCTATCACCCGTGAGACAGAAACATCAAAATTCTACCCACCGTTCACCAAGATGGCTTTTTCTTATCTGAAGCTATCCATCTATAATGTGTAAGGACAGAGCCTGCTCTCAGTAATGCAGCTGGTTATAGCAACTAAGAATAGCACAGATTTCTGTCCAGATGATGTAGAGTAACTGACCTTCATCCAAATTAACTGTCTTAGGATGTTTGACACCCAAAGGACAACTGGAAAACCCTGTGTTTATCCAATCACTATATATTTTTTTGCCTAAATTTGTATGGTTTTATAGTAAATATTTTGCTATTTTTATAACTGTGGTATATAATAGTACAAGTAGTTTTCCAGTTTCCATTTTATAATCAAAATCACTAGCCAACACCCTATAAAGATTACAGAACAAATGAAATCTATCTGAGTGAAATTGCAATCTAAATCATGTAAAATCATGAAATATGTATGACCTCATGCTATTTTTGGTCAGGTTTTCACATCTGATCTTCCTCTAGCATTCCTTTTTTATGTGGTATTATGTGAGTTATCATGATACCCTTCCCAGAATCAATAAAAATAAGCAACGATAAGGAAGAGAATTGTTACCAAAATGATTATTTTAACGCTTACATGAGTTATTTATTGTAACCTGAGTTTTCTCCTCAGCAACAAGACAGATAAAAATTTGATATGTGTTCTGATTTATTGAATGCAACAATTAGGTGCCTTACAAATATAAAACAATTCATTATTTTTAACTTAAATAGTAAATTATTTAAGAAAAAAAAAGCTATTATGGTTCAACTGTTAAAGGTGCCTGATGACCTGAGGTCAATCTGGGGGTGCCACATGGTAAAAGGGGAGCACTGATCCCGTAACGTGTCCGTTGACTTCCATAAGGATGCCACAGCACAGATATGAGCAAACACACACACGCACGCACACACACACACACACACACACTCACACATGTACGTGAAATTAATTAATTAATAGAAATGTAACTTAAAATTTTAAATATGTTAAGCATTATAGCCTTATATATAGAGCAATTTCACATAGCTATATTTTATTTATTTTTATCATTACAGTTTACTTTCTGGAGAAAGTGAACTTTCCTTCTCTAAGTATACAAGTCTCATCAGGTCTTGCAAAAGTCTGAGGTGAACGAAATCACTTTAGTTGAGGTAATTTTAAAGTTTGAGTCACTAAGAATAAAAGGAAAGCGCAGTACACCACTCCTGTTCCAAGCTCTTTAAATCTTAATGATTCTGCTCTAGAAATGGACTTCAGCTTCACTTTCCTACTTCCATTTTCAAACGCACATTAATGGTCTTGGTGCTGGCAGTTAAAAGGAGCTGAATACCTCTTGATACATTATTGCACCTCTCTTCTTCAAAAATAGGACTTGAGGCTTTGCATAATTCACGTAGACTTCAGGTACTAGAAGTATTAAAAGAGTTTTATTAAAGGGGTGTGTGAGCAGTGGAATGTGCACCAGAGTGACATTTCCTAATTGTCTGTGGTCCATTTCAATAAACTGCAGGCTCACCTGCCAATCACAGGATAAAGGCCAGGCATAGAGCAATGTTTGAATTAATTATTAATATCAATTGGCTATTAGAGCTCTTTGGTTTCTTGCTGTGTGGCAAAGAATATCAGTGGGAGTGCCGGAGAGTAGGCAATTTGCATTCATGTGACTATTGGTTATAATAAATCTTAGAAAGTTATAATTCTCACTTGATTTCCTACAACTTCCTTTTTTGGGGGTCTGTCATGCTTAAGATAATGAGATGTCTTAATCATCATGGATAAGTACTCAGGATCTGAAGAGATGAATAAAATATAGGTCAAAGGTATGAGGAATGTGACTGTTGCTTGTTCTTGATCTGCTGAGTGCTTGTCAAGTGTTTCAGGTGACAGATATCTGACGATCATTTTAAACATGTTCTTATAAAACAAAGAGCAGTTTATCATATTCATTAATATACATTAATTTTTCATGTTAACACATTTACCTGTGCCTTTTGACCACTTACTCACATATGGTGCAATATTCTTCCCCTATGCCTAATAGTATCTTTTGCTCTCAACTGAGATAAAGAAAAGTTTGTATTGTTCTTCTAGTGAAATTCAAGCAAATGCTGTGATTGAATTTTGTCTTCTCAAAAATTTTTCTCCTTCACTTTTGAAGGTTCATAAACAAAAATGTACACACAAGTATTTGGTAAGAAAAATAACAAAAGATTGACCAACAAAAATAGGTTATAATCTACAAATCATTTTTTAACCTCTGAGTGTTCAAAATTGGTCAAAATTTTAAAATTAAGCACCCAAATATCAGTTCTAAGTCAATACTATATAGATACCGTGAGTAGTCTTTAGACCAACTTACTTAAATAGCTTTTTAATAGTGTTTGTTTCTAGTCTAAGTTTCTCCATTTCTACTTTTTATCCTTAAAATTGCAGCAGTTACTAAATTCAGTCAAAAAAGTAACTTAGAAGCCATATATTTATATAACTGTATATATGTATATATAACTACATTAGACATATAAACACACATAAATAGCTATATGTAAATCAGACATATACAATTATATATAATGTTATATATAAAAATATATTAATAATATATAAATATATATGAATATACTATATGCTACTTACATAGTAAATTATATATAAAGCTACATATATAACTATAGTTATATATAACTATATATGTATGTACATGCATACAGATATATAGATATAGATAGATGATAGATAGATAGATAGATGATAGATAGATAGATAGATAGATAGATAGATAGATAGA
>NW_004949100.1:2820239-2823624 GCF_000317375.1 Microtus ochrogaster | reverse complement strand
GTCATATAGAAAGAATAAAAAACTTCTCAGACTGTCTTATTTAATGCCAAGAAATTATTATCTAAAGTATAAAATATTGAGATAAATACATCTGCCAGCAGAAGTTTCAAGAAATAGTTTGCATTTGATATGCTCATAATTATAAAAAAAGTCCATGATTTGCTAACATATTGGTGTTGACCAGGTTTTCATCAATGTAGAAAAATTTATAAGAATTTTTCCTGTAAAAAAGTAAATGTTTGTTTTGTGTCTGTTTTATAGAGTTCAAGTGATAATTATTTGGGCTTATTTCACTTGAGCCTGAGCCATTCAGTTTATCAGGCTAAGAGTGGGTTATAGAGGGACATCCCTCAGCTCTGGCCAGGAAGCAAAGAGATGAACTTGCTAGGGTCCCATTATACTTTCAAGCACCCAGAACATTTCTCCAATGAGTTGAAGACCTCCTATAGTGCCTTAACCTTTTAAAGGCTCTACTACTTCCTGTTAGTAACAAGAAGGATGCCATGACATTTATACATGGGTTTTTGGGTTTAGGGCATTTAAAATCTAAACCATAGTATATAGACTAATAAAGGTTTAACAAACTAAATAAACTGGCAGTTGGCTGAGAGATCTGTGTGTGTGTGTGTGTGTGTGTGTGTGTGTGTGTGTGTGTGTTTTAATTTTTTTTAGGTATTGTAAACATATTTTACTGGCAAGATCTGAGAACACCTATTCTCCCCCTCATCGAGTATTGTATTCTTCAGGAGAAACCTTAACCTTGGCCATGTCTAGTATTATAAGACATTTCACATTTAGATATTAAACTATTTCCTATTTTCTTAGTACTCATTAAGAAAGTTAGAAAATATAATTTCCTATTCTGGGTCTTCTTGTCTCATTTAAGCAAAGCAGAAGGACATTTTCTCCTTGGCAGAGATCTGGAAGTCAGCTTTCATTTTCAGTTCTAATGGTCTCATCTGAATACTCATCCCAGGAGTGCAAGCTGACAGAGACCTCCCGCGGTGATTCACACTGCTTAATGCCAAGTTGACGGGTAACAAAGTTATCATAATCCATAATTTAATTATAGATGTTGGTCTCTGTTCTGAGTAAAGCGCTGAGAATCTGTCTCCATTTACACTTCTGGGATACTTCACAAATGATTTGGGCTGATCTTTGATACAGGGTCAGGGAGGGAGAAACTATAAAATTGCATTCAATCGTACTGGAAAGACACAGTTCACATGTGAATTCAATTTATTGTTGAGTTGTCATCTATATAGTTTCCATAAATTTTAATAAGGATTCATGTAAATGCCGCAGATATCGGACTGGATTTTGCATCTCATTTGGATGTAAAAATTGCTTCTTACCATTTACTAACACACATTTTCAAAACAGAAACAAACAAGCAAAAAAAGTTTCCTAAAAGTTAGTGGAAAATGTATAATTGGAAATTGCTTTTCTTTTTCTCAAATGAGAATGACTTCATATAAATTTTATGTCAATCGATGAATACACAGATACTGTTCAGTTGCTGGGTGTAGCTCACACTTTCTTTAACATTTGAATTGGCAATCAGTTCTAACTCCTTTTCTGATAAAATTTTTTCCTGCAAGAAAATATACTAAGTCCAATCACCTGTAGTATGTACTGGCATTTATGATGCCTGTGAAGGAGACATTCAAATAAATTGTCAAGATCTCTGAATTCTATTGGTTAGAACAATTGAGGGATCTGATGATTAAAGGAAATAATGATTAACAGGTAGACCTACCAACCTGTCTTAACTAATGTTCTATTATGTGAAGAGACACCGTGACTATGACAACTCTTGTAAAGGAAAGCATTTAATTAGGGTTTCAGAATTTTAAGCCATTATCAGCATGGCAGGAAGCATGGGGTTGAGCATGGAGACACTGTGATAGAAAAGAGCTGGAAGTTCTACATCTGAAGAGAGGAGAGAGAGAGAGAGAGAGAGAGAGAGAGAGAGAGAGAGAGAACCACACAGATGGGCCTGTTTTAAACCTCAGAGCCCACCCTGAGTGGCATACTTTTCCCAATAAGAACACACCTCCTAATAGTGCCACTCCCCACTGACCAAGCACTCAAATCTATGCCACTGTGTGGAACCTTCCTATTCAAATCATCACACCCCTTACAGGTCAGAAACAAAGCTCTCTAAATCAACAAAATCAAGGTTTATATGAATTCCCAGAGACTGAAGCAACATAGACAGGGTCTGAAAATATCTGGACCACAGTACTGAAAGGAGAAATCTAACACAAGTCCCCATTCCTTACGCAGAACCTCTACAACTGAGAATGGTTTGCTAATGAAAATTTAATTTTCTCTAAGAGAGTCTCATTGGGGTAACAAACCGCTCTTAGGATAGTCTGTGTTTCCAGCAGTAGTCGGCCAAGAGATAATTTACTCAAAAGAATCTTGAAAATTTCCTTGTCTGTGTGCCTTTCCTTAGGCTCTTCTTTTGCTTGTTTTTTTTTTTTTTTCCTATTCTGAGGGATTAGTTTCTGCTTCATTTTATAATAATTCATTGTATAACTGTAAAGGGCACAATGACCTTGTGCTGACAGACAGTCACTAGCAACACTGAGAATATTAAGCATACAGACATGTTTTCAAAGGAAAGGATGTGCATACCGTTCATCCACCATGAAGATGGGAGTGGATATTGTTATTAAATGGTGACCTTTTCTATATGTAGGGCCAGTCCTCAACAAAATTGCCCAGAATGTTTATCCCAGAGTTTCCCTCCCCAGACTTTATCTTTATCTTTGCATCTCAGTCAATTGAACCCATTCCTGGAGAGATTGCACTTGTACTTTGTAGCCTGGTCAATTCTGTGGTGTCCTATTGAGAGACCACACCAGATCCTAGGTTTTGAAACTATAGAATCCAGTTTCATGGTAGGTGTTGCGTGTGCTTTGCAAAGTTACTGATGAAGTTGTGCCTTAAGCATGCACATGCGATTGAGATAATTGCTACCAGGAAACTTTTTTTTCCAAAACTGTACTGTACTTAAGCATCGAAGATAAACTAGATTGGCGTCAGATTTAAGGATTTTGGCCAGGTGGTGATGACACATGCTTTAATCCTAGCACTCAGGAGGCAGAATTAGGTGTAGGCTATCCTGGTCTACAGAGCAAGTTCAAGGACAGCCAGGAAAGTTACACAGAGAAATCCTGTTAACAAAAACAAAACAAAACAAAAACAACAACAATAAAAAAAACAAAAACTTAAAAAAAGAATTTTGAATCAGCTCTGTATATGTAAGTCATGATGTAACAAGTTTAGTTATATATTGAAAGTAGAGTTTACTGGAATTCCCCACAGTACCCAATTTTGTTATTATCTTGTATGAGCCTGTTTTTTTTTTTTTTTT
>NW_004949100.1:2812965-2819514 GCF_000317375.1 Microtus ochrogaster | reverse complement strand
CAAGGAACTAATTGGGGACATCGCCTTGGGCTCCTGGGAGCCACTCTAGGTTCAAGTCTCTTGCCAACCCTAAGGTGGCTCCCTTAACTAAGAATTAATTTTTAAATTAAGAAAAAGAAGAGAATAAAAACATCAATACTTGGGTATTTTGTTAATTGTTTTTAGTCCTCCTATAAGAAAGAAACAGACTGTATGGCTATGGCAGAAATTTATTCCAGAGTAGGTCTACAGTCTAGAAAATGAAGTAGACTAGACTCTCAGGTGGTTTTCTTCTGAGATGTCTCTTTTTAAAACCTGGATGTCCGGTTCTTCCTGTATCCTCATGTCATCTTCTTTCTGGGTACGGTATGTCCTTTATTTTAAATAGTGTTATTGAAGTTTAATTAATACATAAAACCAATCAATTTTAATGTGAATAACTAGATGAATCTAGATATGCATATTTATATCATCACAATTAAAATATAATCATGTATCTCTCCTCAAAAAAAACCTAGACTGTTTTTGAATTTATAGGTTTTGGTCTCAGAACTGTGTAAGTAAGAATAAAAATATACAAGAAAATATATAATGTTTTTGTGTCTGTGTATGACTGTTCACCTGTGTGTCTAAAATAAGTACATACAGGTTAATAATAAAAACTAGAGTTGCCACTGAATGTTATCAGTATCCAAGACACAACCTCAAGTCTTCCAATTTGTTAATAGTCTAACTATATCTTCTAATAATTCTATGATCTTTGCATGTAAATTTTTAAATTTAAAAAGTTCATAAGGGAGGAAAATAAATTAACCACTCAATGTAATAGTCTATATTTTCAGTTATTCAAAACAATGCATTGCATTATTCTATTGCTTTGTACTTTGTAATAATATTTTTAGGCTTCTAGTTCCAGAATTAATAGAAACACCTTCCTGAAAACTCTCTTTGAGAAAGTAATAAATGAGTTCATATTTTTTACTAGAATTAAGAAATATATTTATTGTAAGTGTTTTTCTCTGAAAGGCAGTTTGAATGCCTTGGGATTTAAGACTAAAATTTACCTCTATTTTAGAACATACAGAATAGGGAAGTGTTCCATGTTTGAAGTATGTTTGATTCATAATGAAGTTATTACTCATTCACACCACTTAGATATAATTTTGAATCACCAGAAGTGTGTGGTTTTAATCTATTTTGACTTTTAGTATCCAACTGCAGTATATTAACTAGTCAAGATTTTTACAACAATAGGCTATATGTCTTATTAGAGCCACTTCACAAAATTCACTGATTTATTGGAATCTAAGGATAAAAGACAATGCTGTATTCAAAAATACATTTAATGTTTTTTTTGCTACAAGATTAAATCCATTAATTGGGCTATATATCAGGAATTTACTTATTTCATTAAACAATATAAATATTAATTTAAAAATATTACTTTAAAATAAATATGTTCTACAAATATTAGTGCATAGACAAAAATATTCAATGTCAAGCAAAATGATAGCAATCTGTTTACTCCAAAATATTTTTGTACATTTATCCTTGGGGAATAATTTTATTATATGCAGCATAAATACTATCAAATTACTGTGATGTATCAAAATAATACAGAATAAATGTTAACAGAGTTTGTTTTTACACATGTTCATTTATTTTTGTATCTTACCATGGCTATAATTTCATGAGAAGGGAGTCATAATTTTATTAAATCAAAAGCAAATGTAGGTAGGGGCGAATCAAATCCGTTTGTGACAGTGTACAAGTTACATCAGACAAAATATGAAGTGTATTTTTATGCTTGTACCTTTAGGCAATACAATGAAAAAGCTGGAATATCAGAAATGCTTAGAAGTAAGTTGTCAGGTTTTCATGGGGAGGACGTATGTAAGTATAATTAGAAGTGCAACACGATGTGTTAGTATAAGTGCAGGCATTACTAGAACAGTGTGAAAAGAACACATTTGGCAAATGAATCCTAAGACCAGTGACGTTATGTCAGCCAAATATCATACCACTGTTGAACAGTGATTTTGAGATATTTGCTCTAAGACTACCTGAACATGAAGAGAAGGTTGAATTAAACTTCTATGGAAAAAAAAAAAAGAACACCACACATATACAATTATTTAGAAGGATTATAAGAAGCTTTTTAGGAAAAATCAAAAATAGGAGAAATGTCTTTTCAGTAATTGGTGAAATATTCTAGGATAGTTAAAATTAGGACATTAGAAACAATGGGACAGATGTGTAAGATCTAATGTAAAAAACTCTACACAAATCAAATAAATGGATAAAAATAGTTAATTCCTAAGCAAATTCCCATATGGTATGCTTTTTTAATATTACCATAAGTAAATTTCAAAGGTGTTATTTCAGGGATCAGCAAGAGATAGCTCAGCAAGTAAAGTCATGTACTATCAAGCAAGAAGACCTGAGTTAATCTCTTATCACCCACATGGTAGGAGAAAAATAGATTCTGATAGCTGCCTTATTACCTCTGCATGCCATGAAAGCTACACAACACCACAGAACATCTCCATCCCACCTCACCCTCCACAAAGAGAAAGAGAATCAATAGAGTTTGGGAAAAATACACTTTTTTATAAGTTTTAAACATTTCTAGTAAGATTTTTCTTATTTATCACTAACACGTTGAGGGATCTATTTCTACATAATATAAGCTCTTAAACATATACAGAAAATTGACAAATATTGTATGTGCACATGAAAATATCACATATTTCTTACAAATTTGATGTATTGCTCAATGTATGCTAATTGGAATTGATGGATAATGTGTTCAACTTTTCTATATTGAATAAGGGTGTATTTTAGGTCTTTATAAGTTCATTTCCATAGAAAAATACTGAAATGTCTGAATTCTTCCCTAATTGCATTTGACGTTATTTTTTTTAAATATTTATTTACTTATTATGTATACAATATTCTGTCTGTGTGTATGTCTGCAGGCCAGAAGAGGGAACCAGACCTCATTCCAGATGGTTGTGAGCTACCATGTGGTTGCCGGGAATTGAACTCAGGACCTTTGGAAGAGCAGGCAATGCTCTTAACCACTGAGCCATCTCTCCAGCCCCCTTGACTTTATTTATACGTGCTATACTGTTAAAGTAGGCAGTTACAAGGCTAGGAATTGTGATGCATTTGTTTCTCTCCATGTCCATATTTGCAATTGGTCTGGATATATATATATATATATAAATGTGTATATTATGAGAGAACTACATGTTCAATAAAAATATAGTCTTAAATATTCACTTTAAGATTAGAATAGTATGTCTTTCATGACAGATCTAGTTTTCCAAATATCTATATAATAAACATTATTGAAATAATAAAAATGCAATTGTTTTCTCAATACTTTTTGATGAGACCTATTTTGCCACCCATTTATATATTTACATTATATTGAGTTCAGAAACTACCTCCTTCTTCATATGTGCATCTATACATTTGGATATATGTGATGTATGTGTGTGTGTGTGTGTCCAAACAAAGATAATCTAAACTGTCTTGATGCATGTGAATATACCTTTTCCACATTACCTGTTTAAAATATCTCTTTAATCCTTAAACTAATTTTAGATTGAAAACGTGGATATTCTTTCTTGTATTAACAAAATTTACTTTAATTTTACTATGTAATAGGCCTACATATATGACATATCCAACTTACATTTTGCTGGCTTAATTCATAACAATTACACCTTAATTACTGAGATGAAAGCACTGGATCTCTCTTTTACTCCCAGGGTACACTAAAGTAGAAAAAGCATTTTCATTTGGGTAAACATTGATTTAAATAGAAATTTCAAGAAACCTCACAAGAACCCCAAAATTAAAAGAATATACCAAAATTAAAATTTTCTCAACACAGAAGCTTGAGGTTTCATAGTTTGAACTTGGTGATTTCTCTAAAGCAAATGAAGTCATATTTTTTAATATTTTGAACTTACTTTTACAGGCTGTGAATAGAAAGAATACATAACAGTAGATTACACTACATAGCATGACAAATTATATTTGAGATATAGAAAAGAGTTCCTATTAAATATTTTGACAGATGAATTCAAAACTAAAAATATTTTAATTAATAAGATAGGAAAGCTATTTGACACAGTGAACATTCTTTGCATTTTATGTGATTCTGACATCCAAGTAGAATTTACAAACAACCGGTGCAGCGTTTAGATGCGACATGAACATGCATCATTTATACTCTGATTACATTCTAAGTGCAGACAAGGTGAACTGCTCATGAATAATTCACACATCCAAAAGAATGGGCTTTTTCCATTGCATTTTAGGGTTTTGTTTTTCAGACAGGATGTCCTAACAATGTAAAACACATGTCGCTGATGCAATATTATTAGGAATACAGAGTGATTTGACAGTTAACAATTATTCCCTGCTGTATAATTCTTTCAGGCTATATAAATGATATGAAAATCCGTGCAGCTGCTGTAAGTATAAGTCATAGGCATGGAAAAAGTAGAAATATGAGTAATTTCTTTGCTTTGTGACATGGAATTAGACCAAAATATAGGAACATGATATTTTCACGAGATAAAGCAGTAGAAACTGATGAAGGAGTAGAAAATTTATTGTTGTTTTCCATTTTCTAAAGCACATTACTTGAATAAGAAACAGTACATATTATGGATGGCATTGCATTACTTCATTATGTGATTTTCTTGATTCTTCTAGTTTGCATATCTATATCTTTTAATTGCTTTATAAGGAACAATGAGCAATGTTCATAATCAAGCCAGGCTCACTGGTTCATACCTATAATTCTAGATGAACTGGAAATTAGAAGCAAGGGGGATTACTCAAATTTGAAGGCACTCCAAATTACATAGTGAGATCAAGGATAGTTTGGTCATGTGTCTAAATACAATATAACAGCAAAACAAATATATGTAAATTAAGATATGATTATAAGTCTGAAATAAAAATTAAATATAAAAAATGTATGTTTAGAAATATAACACAGACTCAAAATTACTAGAGCTACTTCAATATTTCATTGTGATTAATTTACAGCCAAATACTTAGGTATTTAAAACTATAAAATTACTACATTGAAAGAAGCCATGGCATGTAAACACCAATTTGATGTATTCTTCTTCAAGACTTAGTGTTCTAGATTTCCAGTGTAATCCCTAGTTCAGAACGACTGGCTACTCTGACTGGATTGACAGAGAAGACTATATTTTTCTATGTTTACATGATCTATTTTCTTTTGCCTATGCACCATCCTCTTTCTTGTGCAAAATGACACACATACTGTATGTCAGTGATTACATAGTAGCATATGTTATTATGTCATTCAATCAATTAATTTTCAAAACATGCTTATGAGTAACTTATCATTTGATGGACATCCTTCCCAATAGATGACCGGACAATTGGGAAACTAGTGGTTAAGTTCATATGACCTAAAGAAAGTGTGCACGGTCTCTATCTTGTTCTGTTCTGCCAGCTGAACCACTTCCTTGGAGACATTTTTTGTTATTAATATGCCATGAGTACTCTATTAAACATAAGTACTATGAAGCAATTTTAATTGTATTAATAATATGATTTAAAAATTGTTGATATTATTTGTCTTATGCAATAGAGAAGAAACTGCTTGTTTCTACTCAATTTCATAAAATTCTGTTAAAGTATTTGTAGGAGGATGGCCAGGCTGATTGTTCGTCCCGACTGCCCGGCTAGCTTAACCCTGAAATAACCACCCAGGAATTGTATTAATTAAATCACTGCTTGGCCCATTAGCTCTAGCCTCTTATTGGCTAACTCTCACGTCTTGATTTAACCAATTTCTATTTATCTGTATATTGCCTCATGGTAGTGGCTTACTGGGAAAGATTGGGCATGTCTGTCTTTGGCAGATCCATGGCATCTCTCTGACTCTGTTTTCTTCCTCCCAGAATTCAGTTCTGTCTTCTCTGCCTACCTAAGCTCTGCCCTTTCAGGCCAAGGCAGTTTGTTTATTCATTAACCAATATAAGCAACACACAGAGGGGACTTCCACAAGTATTCAATGAAAAGTTACTTACGATATACTTATTTCTCACTACTTATTGTACTTTAAACCTGATGTTTTTTTATACTTTTTTTTTAAATAATTTTATTTATTAAGGATTTCTGCCTCCTCCCCGCCACCGCCTCCCATTTCCCTCCCCCTCCCCCGATCAAGTCTCCCTCATCAGCTCAAAGAGCAAACTGGGTTCCCTGACCTGTGGGAAGTCCTAGGACCGCCCACCTCCATCCAGGTTTAGTAAGGTGAGCATCCAAATTGCCTAGGCTCCCACAAAGCCAGTACGTGCAAAAGGATCAAAAACCCATTGCCCTTGTTCTTGAGTTCTCAGTAGTCCTCATTGTCCGCTCTGTTCAGCAAGTCTGGTTTTATCCCATGCTTTTTCAGACCCAGGCCAGCTGGCCTTGGTGAATTCCCAATAGAACATCCCCATTGTCTCAGTGTGTGGGTGCACCCCTCGCGGTCCTGAGTTACTTTCTCGTGCTCCCTCTCCTTCT
>NW_004949100.1:2811336-2812820 GCF_000317375.1 Microtus ochrogaster | reverse complement strand
GGCTAGAAACCAAATATGAGTGAGTACATCCCATGTTCCTCTTTTTGGGTCTGGCTTACCTCTCTCAGGATAGTGTTTTCTATTTCCTTCCATTTATATGCAAAATTCAAGAAGTCCTTGTTTTTTACTGCTGAGTAATACTCTAATATGTATATATTCCATACTTTCTTCATCCATTCTTCCATTCTTCCATTGAATGAAAGTTACTTATGATATACTTATTTCTCACTACTTATTGTATTTTAAACCTGATGTTGAGGTGAGATATCTTAAAATCTCGTGAATATTAGAAGACTACAGTGTAAATTGTTAATAGTAAAAGATTGACTGGTTGCCTATTCCCTCCGTTACTAACATAGATGCTTCCAAAGTTTTGTATCCACCAAGAAAGAAGGAGTATGGGCATTAATCAGTGATAGATCTAATGTACTCAGCAATTAGTTTATTTCAAAATATATCTGGGAGCTGGAATATAATTTTGACTCTAGTCACCCATAGTTCTTGCTGACTGCCTTTAATTCCAGGAATTCATATAACACTATAAGGGTGTGATAAATTGATAAAGCAAGTCTCCAAACTCATAAAAGCAATATATTTGGGATTGGAGTTTTATTATAAAGAACACTCACAGGCTAAAGGTTAGAAAGTCCGTGATGCAGATCCACTATGGTCTTTATCAAAGTATTAGGGTATAATCCTCTCTCCTAGCATAACAGTGTGCTCACAAATTTGGAATCCATACTGAGCATTGCCTCCAGTTTATTTACTGGAGTTCCTTTATATATTGTTGGGACTCATTTATGACTTTTATAGTTCATGGATTGTCATTAACTCCATATTGAAACCTTGTCTCACCTTAAATCAGGCAACTGGAGATCCCAAACCTGTTCACATGGACAAGTGCTCTGAAGTCCAGTTCTCACCAAAAACAACTTTACCATAAATAATGTGATAAGTGTATTCCAACTTCACAAAAACTTCTGTTACTGAGTCTGCTGCAATAAACTAAAATAATAGATCAAAATAAGAATTAAGAGCTAGGACACACAATATATTTTTACATTAAATGTCTGGGTGTCATATAAACTGAATATTAGACACCATCTTAGGGAAGATATCTACAGGGGCTTAAAAGAAAGAGAAAGAGAATTCATCTACAGGGAAACCATTGGTACAAAAGAACAGACAATGGCCTGAGACAGTATTTACATGGTCTTTAGGAATGGTACCAAGTCATACCCTCCTTGTGTTCATTTTTAGGATGGTCCTTTATATAGACATGAGACCATAGGAAGGACAGACACTTGTTGAAGGGAAAGGTCAGAAAAGCTTTTAAGTTATTTTGTTACTTCAAAATGCCAAAATGTCATACTTAGGCACAAGGTTTCCTGAACTTCAACTTCACACACACACACACACACACACACACACACACACACACACAGAGAGAGAGAGAGAGAGAGAGAGAGAGAGAGAGAGAGAAA
>NW_004949100.1:2804596-2809293 GCF_000317375.1 Microtus ochrogaster | reverse complement strand
TAAATAAATTTAAAAAAATTTAAAAAGAAATAATAAGATAAAATTTTTAATTTTTTTATATATTTATTTATTCTTTTAGATTTTATTTTACATTCCAACCACATTTCTCCCTCCCACCCGTCCTTCTACACTCCCCCTGCTTCCCCCACCAATGCACCCCTTATCTACTCTTTAAGGCCTCCCATAGGGATTCAACAATGTCTGGCATATTAAGTTGAGGCAGGACCAAGCCCCTCCCCCTAATTCAAGGCTGAGCACAGGTCACATGCAGGCTCCACAGCTGTCTGTCTAGAGCTCATGGGAAATCTCCAATAACTCCTTTTCTTAAAGATGGGTTGCCAATATCCTCTGGTAAAGATGGTTAGAAACAGCGTACCTACCTCATATAAAATGAGTGAGATATATTGATGATTTTGAAGATTCATAGGAGGAAAACACAGCTATAGAATATTTAATTATCTTCATTACTAGTGATAGTAATGAATAATGAAGGTTTGACATTCACAGGTTCTATAAAGCAGATGCCAGAATTAACCTAATTAGGGAAAAGTAACATATACAATATAATTGTCTTATGCCTTTCATTTCCTAGAATTTAATGACTGGGCTACACATTTTATGGCACTAACAGTCAGGCTGGTTTCCATAAATTATACTCACCAGAGAAGTGAACAATTTACAAGTTAGCATAAATAACCAAAGCCAAAAAGTGAATATTCTTGGGGATATATTCTTTCATAGACTTTAGTTCCACACCTGAAGTAGGTGCTATTGTTTCGGCAATATACCTATTTGCTTTTGATTCTCGTTACTGTTTCAACTTAAGAAAAAATATCCTCCCTCAAAATTTTTGTGTCTTGAGACTCATGTTCAATCCTACCACACACATTAAACAGAGCAAAGCATTTCCAACTAGGAGAATTTTTTTCTTTGACTTGTGGTAATGTATCACTATTCATCTCAAGACAATTTTATTTTTTCTGAAGTTAAGCATAATAAAAATCTAAATATTACTGAGGAAAAAGTTGTCTTTAGACAATTTACTAATTAATATCTTATAGCTGTCTGCAATGCGGTGTACCACCATGGCCATGAGTATAAGAACATGAAAGATTTGCCACCTGAAAGCATTTGAAAATTGTGAGGTAGTTACAGAAATTTATATGCTGATACTTATCTAGTAATAAAGAGCTAGATATAAGAAATCAAGAGGAAATTCTGGGTTTTGTATGAACTTAGACACATTCTACATAGGAACAAGTTCTCATAAACAAAGCATAAGGTAATTTCTATGTTTCAGTTCAAACTGTTTTGATTGTCAGGATCACCAAATGAATAAATTACATCTTTTATATAAGCAATCATGAATTTTTATGTTAAATGTGATTATGAAACTGATATTATAAAATAATGCTAGAAAAATAATGAATATTAGCCACGGATGAAGATCAAGACAAATATTTTGGCAAATATTAAAGTTCTAACATTGAATACCATAACTCTAGGTAAAGGAAAAGTTTTCCTGATATGGTAAGAAATTGGTAACAATGTGCAGAAAACAAAGACAAATTTTATAAAAGAAAATTCCAGAATAAATGATTAAATATGCCCTTAATGATACCTTTAATATTATGAATATAGTAATCACATATGTAATTCAATGGAATGCTAATTGAGATTCAACATTATAATTGAAATAATAAGATATAGTTAACATTTTTCATTATCACCATGAAATAGTGTAATTAAATTTCTATTCTAATGATATTTGTAAAATTATCTTCACATATACTGAGATAAAATAAGGTTTTTACAAAATCTCTTATAACTCTATGAAGAAAAATTGCAAAAATTCCTTTTCATTGACACAAATCAATTATACAAATCACTTTTCATTTACAATATATAAAGTATGAGAACTACAGTGTGGATAATCTCTAAGAAATAATAGCCAAATGTCAATTACTGAATTTCGCTTATAGACAAGGACAAAGGTCAGTTGTATTAATTTAAGTGTATGTATTTTAAGTTTGATACTCTTTATACTAGTCAAAAACACATTTATAAAATCCCAAAGGTACTATTTTATTAATCTTATGTGTGGGTCTTTAAAACAAAATTTAAGTACAAATATAAGTTGCTCTGCTCTGTTGTCTGTTATTAAAAGACTATATGCCTGAACTGTTCCATTCATACTTCTTGTTTCTATAGAGTTTTCCAACAGAGCTTCAAAGCATGCGAAAACAGGTTTAATTCTAAATCCCATTTCTTTCTGAATTGCAATATCCTTAAGCCATGCATCATCATCACAGGTCATTGCTCCGATGAAATTAATCTGATAAAACACCTGTGTGACAGAGAAAATGATATATTAGTGTGATTCATCATTAATGAACATCATCAGCCCATGATCTATTAGTGTATTGCTCAAAGGATGGTGTCATTAGGAAAGAGTCAGGTCCCAGTGTTAAATTATTGTGTGGAAGACAGCAGTGAAAGCCTAGAATAAGCGGGCAGCAGCAGGTGGACATGCCTGTACGGAGTCACATTTCCTGAAGCTTTTATTCTTATTTTTTATTTAAAAGTGTCTGAGTTGCATCTTTGCTAAACAGTTTTAATGCCCTACCACAAAATTAACTTTGCCCTGATTACTCATCTACTATTAATTGCTTCTCCATCCTCTATAAATTACATCACTGCAAATCTGACTTGCCTATGCCATAGTGCCAATGAGGAGGAGAAATTGTTTTATTTGTGGATGAGTTGCAGAAGATTTTGGAGTACTTATAAAGAAATAATTCTAGGAGAGTGTCTCTTCAAGTACTTATTTAAGCTTAAGTGTGGTACATAATACCGTTGATTATTTTTAGATGTAATATGACGTATACTTAAAAGCTTTTTTTTGAGATATTGAAACAGGTAAATTAAAGTAATTAAACTTTATTTTAAATAAAATTTATTTGTTTACAAGGTTTAAAGTTAGAATATGAAGGAGTAAATGGATATAATGTAAAGAATTTGGAATATCATTTTAATGTAAAATTTATGAGCTTATTCTATTTGTTTAAAATAATTATAAAATACAGTAATATTATTTAGTCTGAAGTTAAACTTTGTTCCTTTTCCAAAAATATGTGCTCAATAAGGGAAAGACTTTCAATCTTTTTATTTTTTTCTGTCTAAAATATAAAAAAGCAACTAGCAATATTCCACCTTGTATCCCTAAATAATTAACAACATACATACCATAATATCACCAAAAAGAGATTTTTATTCTTTAAATCATGTATGAATTTGAGTAATTTCTGTGCCATGTGGTTTCAAGTTATAATTTCAATTAAAATTTGAAGTGTCATGCTGATTGAACCAGTGACTTTTTGTCTATATTAGAAAGATAAATATGTTTTTCTTCTTTCTTCTTTCAATTGATTATTACAGAATTAGAAATCACTACAGAAACAACTGAAAGAGAGAGAGAGAACTAAATTTATAGAAAGATGGTTCATGTTACAAGGAAGAAATCTGTGATAGTGCCCTTGAGACTGTAAGTTCAAACAGTTGAGTGCAGACATTTCTCTACTTCTACACTAATTATAATTTTTAATCCCTAAAATCATGACAGAGTCATTCCAAAAAAAAAATCTAAAACTTGTAAGATAAAATTTAGCAACTTTGGAATTCTAAGAGAGAGTTCTAATCATATAACTAATAAAGCACAGAACTAAAAATTCAACAATAGGAATAAAACGCAAGGTTATTAATTGGTTTATGATCTCCACAAGGTATAGCATAGTCACTTTCTAAAGGTACATACCCATGAGCTAGCATTTCCCCAGCAGTAAGAAGTCATATATGGGAAAGGTCAAATGGAACTATTTTCAGCAAATTTCTTATCTGAAACAGTGAAAGATAGAAGATGTGTTTAAAGTTAATAAAATAGTATGAACAATAACAACAATATCATCTCTGCTGAAAGCTTCCTCTTTAGTTAAAGTAACCTTTAGACAAGCAGTGGAAATGAACACATCTGGTTTAAAGTAACCTTCAGACAAGCACTGGAAATGAACACGGGTTAAAGTAACCTTAAAACAAGATGTGGGCAAGAACATCTGGGATTAGTTAGAAGTAAAATAATGTGCAGGTGATGGACCCCTTTTGCATAATAATTAATATTATCGTTTGATAACTTTTTACCATTGAAGACGACCCCGGTTTGATGTTAACACCAGTATGGTGGTTGACAACCAGCACTTTATTCCAATTCAATGATTCCTGGTACCTTTATTTGACCAATGGTATACAAGTGGTACACATCCATACATATAGAGAAAACACTCTTAGAAATAAAAAAGATAGAAAAAGCTTTTCTTTCATTTTTTAACAAAAAAGTTGCTTTTGTAATATATTTTAAATGCTCAAAAGAAGATGTGTATGAAGAAGAAACATTAAAAATCCTGAACACATGATATGTATGTCAAAGTCTTCATTAGTGTGAAAGATATCTGAAAAAAAATGACATAAAAGAATAAGACTGCATGGTGGTTCACACCTTTAGTTCTAGAATTTGGAGGTAGATGGAGGCAGAATTCTAGGAATTGTAGGCCAGCCTTGTCTGCATACTGAATTCTAAGATAATTATGACCACATAATAGATACCTGTTTATTTTTTAAAGAAAAAGAGAAAGACAGACAGACAT
>NW_004949100.1:2795000-2804496 GCF_000317375.1 Microtus ochrogaster | reverse complement strand
AGAAAGAAAGAAAGAAAGAAAGAAAGAAAGAAAGAAAGAAAGAAAGAAAGAAAGTGAGTAAAGAAATAGAGAGTAGATTCTTAACCACCTCCAGTACTTCATGTGTATAACCTCAGAATTTAGGAGATTTAAAGAAATGATGGAAAATTCAACATTTTTGTTTGTTTTTTATTGATTTTTATTGAGCTCTACATTTTTCTCTGCTCCCGTCCCTGCCTCTCTTCTCCTCTTCAACCCTTTCCCAAGGTCCTCATGCTCCCAGTTTACTCAGGAGCTCTTGTCTTTTTCTACTACCCATGTAGATTAGATCTTTGTAAGTCTCTCTTAGGGTCCTCATTGTTGGCTAGGTTCTTTGGTATTGTGATTTACAAAAGTCCTGCTCTACCTTTGACCCTGTCTCCAAAACAATACAAGAAAAGAGAATAATGAATAAGTAAAGTAAAATAATGAATAGTAAAAGTTTATTCTGGCTTAGGCATTAGAAGCTGCAGTCCATGATGGATTATCAGGAATATGGGAGGCCTAAGTCATGTTGGCCATGATCTGGAGTATGAAGTGGGACACGACACACCATCATACAGAGAACCGAAAGGAATCGTTGCTGTGAGTGCTGGCATGTTTCCACTGTATGTGGTCCTACCAGAGATCACAACAGATCTTTAAATAAAACTCTAACCTTAGCAGCCTTCTTGGCTTTTGTACCATCATACTTAATACCTTTGAGTATTTCAAGTTGACACTGAAATAAAGTACAAATCATTTAATAGCCCAGGCTACACAGGGATGAGACCATCTCTGAAGCATAGTTTGTTGTTGTTGCTGTTGTTGTTGTTGTGTTGTGTGTGTGTGTGTGTGTGTGTGTAGATGTGTAAAGGCCAGAGATCAATCTTGAATGTTCATTCCAGACACTATCTGCCTTTCCTTTGAGACAGAATGGTCCAATGACGGGGCTAGCTGCCTAGATCCATGATCCTGGCTTTCCATGACCATTATAATAGGATGCGCCCCCATGTACGGCTTTTATTTTTTGTCATGTATACCATGGGTTGAAGCATAGGTTATCATGCATCCTAACTCCTAAAATACTCTTCTTTTACTAAATTTAAACTTTTGATATTAATATAGAGATTTATTTCAATTCTATTCTCAATGAAAGTAGTTTTGCATAGATGTATAGTTTGTAAAATTTGGTGTATTAAATCAATACCTTTAACGTATGTGCAGAAATGACAAATGTGTGACTTCTGGTTCTATAAAGATATGCCTTTTAGTTTTAAATGTTCATATATTGAAAACTAAGATAACATGAACATAAATCTATATTTATGCTATGAAAATATGAAAGCTCTATAGTAGACAGAAGCTTATGCACAAGATCATCTGAGTGCAGCATTCAGTGGGGTCATTAACATAATATCTTGAATGGAAGCCATCAAGGAAAAGATAATAGGAACAAAAGCATAGACTTTTCCAAGTAGTGCAGATAAGGGAGAAAATATAAGCTAAAGGCAGATCTTTATTCCTAAAAGCTGTTTGATTTCTGGTACAAAAAGATTTTTTAAATGCATTTAACCATTAATATAACAATTTCTTTTTTGAAATAGGAATGTTTCTTCTCAAAAGTACATAATTTGGAATAAGAGTCAAAATCCATTTGTAATTTAAAATAAAACACAGAAGAGTAGATGGTTTCTTAATTAAACGATGCCAATATACTGTATCTCGCAGTCTTGTGTCAAGAGAATTAAATACTAACAAATGTTAAGTAAAAAATCTCAATTAAATTAGCACATTTGATATGATAATTTTACTTTACTGCACCCAAATTACAAGTCATCTGTGTGGTAAAATTATGAGCTTCATTTGTTTTCTGGAGACTCTTCATGGAAATTCTGAATGAATTTTATAAGATTATTATATTATAATAAGATGGCTAAATGAAATAGTTTCATACTTAGACATTTAGCTGTGTGGTATGTGAGTTTTTCAAGGAGCAATTATGCAACAGGTTGTATACAAAAGATTTTCATAAATAGCCATTTATAGGTACAAATATATGATTTGGTACTTGAGTATATTAATTCCATATATAGGTGGGAATATGTATTATATAGTATTGTGTGTGATAATGGTACTACTTGTATTGTCAGCATTTACCCACCTACTTGAATCTTACAAGTTTTTCTACGACAAAATATATTTACGTGCCAACCATATTGGTCATTAAATTTTGTCATGTGTCATTTCTAATCTTCGTTAAAAGAAAAACAACTCTATGAGACCTCATAGATACAGAATGTGAAGTTTAAGAAAAAAATTAAAAATGCCCTAGTCCACATGTCTCTAATACTCACCAGGAACTGATTTTAGGGAACACTGTGACATAAAGGGTACAAGGCATGGATGAGGGCTCTGTGTCATCTGAGAGAAAAGGCTTGGTTCTGGTGGGTTTTACAAAAGGAATAAAGACCAAAAAGATCAGAGCATGTTTTCTGGGAAAACTGAATTATTTTCTGACTCTTACTATGTTTTAAGCTTTGAAGACTTGCCTGAAAATATCCTTCATAGATTCATGGGTTTGAATACTTGGTCCCTAATTGTTGGAACTGTGTGGGAAAGATTAGGATATGTGGCTACTTTGGAGGAGGTGTGTCACTTGAAACAGACTAAGGTTTCAAAGAAGTCAGAGCATTCTCAGTGTAGCCCCGCCCTCTGCCTCCTGCTCCAAGAGATGGAGGGAGCTTTCAGCTGTTTGCGACATCGTACCTGTGTTCTACCATCATGGCTTCTAACACTGGCAACATAGGCCCCATAAATGCTTTCTTTTGTAAGTTGCCCGGGTCACGATGCTTTATTACAGCAATAGAGTAGTAATTAAGAAACAGAACGATCAACAATTGCTCAGGGTTGCAAATTCAAACGGAGTGGTAACAAATCCAGATTTAAATTTCTATCTTATCATCTCAGAATATCATTTTTCTCTTTCAACTGACTGATATGTTGTAGATTCAGAACAGTATGGAGATGTGTCAAAGATGCACTGCTCATCAGGACAAAAACATTCAGGTTTTGTTTCCCTGACTCTATCCTTTGTCGTCATTTGCATCAGTTAATCCCTTGCATTTCTGAATCACACTACCTATCTTCAATTATATCTCCTGAAACTAGTTCTATCTGTAAAAAAAAAAAAAACAAAAAACTTTTGGTGAATTCTAATAGCCTTTCTTCTGTATACTGAGCAATTATCTATAATATTTTTACTTTTTATTAACACCAGCATGACACCTTGATGCGGGAGTCCCCTCTGTGTGATGTGATTACTATTAATGAATAAAGAAACTGCTTTGGACCGATAGCAAGGCAGAACTTAGGTAGGCAGAGAAAACTAAATTGTATGCTGAGAGGAAGAAGGGCAGAGTCAGAGGGACACCATGGAGCCGCTGCCAGAGTCAGACATGCTGAAACTTTAGCCAGTAAGCCACTGCCACGTGACAATACACAGATTATTAATGGAGATGGGCTAAATTAATATGTAAGAGTTAGCCAATAAGAAACTAGAGCTAATGGGCCAAACAGTGATTTAATAAATACAGTATCTGTGTTATTATTTTGGATCTAAGATAGCCAGGCAGTCCTGAACCAACAAGCAGCTCTCCCCTTGCAATAACACCTATATACTCTCTTGGGCAAATGCTCCTCAAAGAAAATTGAATTTTGCTCACAATTCTTGTGAAAATTCTTAAGCATTAGGACTTGCTAACCCAATAGGGTGTCAAATAAAAGTTAAAGAAAAAAAATCTCTTCCTATAAAATGCCTCGCCTGTCTACAAAGTGAGTTTCAGTACAGCCAGGGCTGTTGCACAGAGAAACCCTGTCTTGAAAAACAAACAAACAAGCAAAACCCAAAATGTCTCATTTGGGGAGCAAGAGATCACAATTTGAAAACATGTATCCCAGCAGCTTTAGATAAACTCATTGTAGTTTTCCTGTGAAGGTGAAGAAAACGGTTGAGGGCAGGGATGCCCACCTGGGACATGGCGTCAATATGTAGGAAGGAGAGAAAGTGTCAGGCTTAACATCGTGAAAGTCGTCTATCAGAGACAGCTTTTGCTAATGAGCCTCTACCTTCTATGGTTCCCCAGCCTTTCCACATTGAAACTACCAGGGAACCACGTGATGAAATACACAAGACTGTGGTGGACATTTCATATTTCAACTAGAACCTCATAGGAGGACAATGAGTGTGTGCCAGAATCAACACCGATCTAGCTCTTCTTTTCCAGGTTTTCCATTAACTACACAACTGGAAGGCTCAGTGATTTATGAAGATTCCAGATGCCTCGTTGGAAAGGACAGTTATATTCAGGCCCTTCTCTCAGTTTAAAGTTCTCACTGATAAGAGTAATGAAAAAAATGACTGAATGAAATTTAAAGAGGAAAAAGTTGTAGAATATGAACCAGTAGAGAGTACCACCAAACAATAGTTTTATCCAGTCTTGGAACAATAATGCAAATGTGGATAGTTCTTCTTAAACAAGCAAAGGTTTATGTAATTTGCAAAACAACATTTTTTTTCTGCTTAAAATGAAAAAAAAATGTACTTAAATAGGTAAGAACTAGTTCAGTAATATAAAAGACTAAATAAATAAATAAATAAATACAGAGCATGTAAACAGTGAAGGTCTTGCAAACATTTCCCTTTAAGACTGAAGGAACAAATAGATAAGCATCTCCCTGAGATAAATTAGACTTTGCCCTGCCTCAGCAGTAGAATAAATTTGAGGCCCTGCACAGCTCGATATTTAGTGATTTTCATTCTTCCAGTCCACAGAATTGGCTTAATTCAGAGATCTCGTCTATTGCAAGTATGGTATTTGTGTAATTCAGAGAAATCCTTCAAAACGGAAAGCATTTAAAGTAAGCCATTCAGCTTTAAGATTGCACCAGACACTGCAGCTTCAGTTGAAATGACTCTTACAAGAGAAGATAAAATAATGGTTCCATTTTCCTGTCTTTTAAATCCAGTGGTAATGGCCTGTAATTACAGAGTACCTCTCTTCCATGGAACTCAATGTGTTTCGCCGATGTTGCCTCATTAATCCTTCCATGTTCCTTTTAAGGTAGGAATCATGATCCTCATTATACAGATGGAGAACCTGAGGCACAGAGAAGTTAATTGGTTTGCCCAAGGTCACACAGCAAGCAAGTGACAAGGCTATGACTTCTGACTCATGGTCTAATGCCTCGCACACCAGGCCATTCGGCTTTTTCCCATTGGGAAGAACGAATACATTCATTTTTATCAAAGTTCAACTCCAGACTGCAAAATTCCTTGGGGCAAAGTTGCATACTGCAATTTCACACCACAGTGTTGGCACACTGTCAATTCACACAGAGGAGATCTTGTACTGAGCTGCAAGGTTACTAATAAAAATAGAGAAGAAAAGACTCGAAACACAGCTCTCTGTGATGCCTTTGTCTTTGCAGCTTATAACACAGACTCATTCTCAAACAGCCAACCAAGGCCATAGAAACTTGCAAATGCCCGATATCAAATTGCAGCAGTCATAAAATGTTTTGCAAAACCTTCCTACAGTGATAATGAAAAGCCCTAACTAGGTCATCATAAATATGTTTTACAGACATGCCTTATTTCTCTCTCTCTCTCTCTCTCTCTCTCTCTCTCTCTCTCTCTCTCTCTTTGTGTGTGTGTGTGTTTTATTGAATTATTCATATCACATAGCCTCCTCTCTCTAGTCTCTGGAAAATATTCATAAGTATGTACTTTCTTCCAAATGAAATAAGTAACCAAGACATTAAAAAGTTACCACTTCACAAAGCAGCAGAACACTCTATGAAGTCATTGTCTAACTGGGAAGGTAAATCAGTGACTGTATAAAACCTGAAAAAAGGTGTCCCAGACACGGGTCGCCTGATTACTTGATATCCCTATTTTCTATCTAGGTGAAAAGCATAGAATAACATATCTTTTGTGCATGAAGATACAATAACAATATTCAACTGCCCATTTATACCTTTTAGTTAAAATGGGGGCATTTCAGAGAAGGGCTAAACTGTAACTTTTTTCATTCCACGATGATTGTCATTAATGATATTTTTCTCAGAAGCATAACCACAATGGACAGAAAGAAGTTCTAAATGGCATAAATGCTCTATAGATGTGACAATATATCGGAAAATAGTGTAAGCACAACAAAATACTCTCCAATAAATGACAGCAGTGTCTAGGGAATGCTATCTTGCAAGAAGTTCACATTCAATTGCTCTCAGCTAGACCTGAGACAAGTCCAACATATAGTGAAAGTCATTGGCTGCTTGTACAGAGGGGAAATTATCCTGAAATGTTTGTGTTTATAATGTAGAAATGTGCGGGTGTTGTAAATGATTACGTTGCAAACTTGCTTCTCACTGCAGTGATGTTCAGAAGTGTAGCTTTGCAGAGTTGATTGGATCAAGGAAGTTGAGAATTCATCAATAGATTTAACCATTGAGGGTTCATAATTTGGTTCCGCTATTCAGATAAGGAGCTTGGTTTGAGTTCTAACACTATTTATATTAACAGAAGGAGAAATGCAACCTAAAACCAGTAAAAATGTCAAGGATATTCTTCTCAAACCTTTATATAAAGCACACATATGGAAACAACCCTTAGAAGTATATGCAAAATTATTTGCAGATGTCTTATTTTTGGTTGAGGAATTTGGGCTTCAAAGACGGTATTAGTTTGGTACACAAATGATTAATGTAGTATCTAATAGAGGCAGCCATATACATACAAAATAGATTTTTGAGACATTGCCTTCATTACATTGCATTTAGTGCTCAGAGAAAATCTCAGACTTCACAGTCAACTACTTATAGTTATGGATCAGAGACGGACACTATATGGGACATGTTTAATATAATTACCGCCCTATAAGCTCAGAGGAAGTGGTGTTAATAAGGAAGTATGACTTTGTTGGAGAAGGTATGACCTTGTTGGAGTATATGAGTCACTGTGAAGGTGGGCTTTGAAGTCTCATATATTTTCAAACCATTTCTTTTTGCTAGCAAGTCAAGATGTAGGACTCTCAGACATTTCTCTAGCACCATGTCTGCTCTCATTCCACCATGTTGCACTTGAAGACAAAGAACTATACTTCTGAATTGTAAACCACCAAATTATTTGTTTTTCTGTGTAACAGTTGCCAAGGTCATAGAGTCTCTTCAAATAGAACCCCAAACTAAATGAGTTGGTAGCAGGGACTATGTATTGTTGTGATAGACATGACCAAGCTTTTGTTTTAAGAAATATGGACCTTGGAACTATGGATTAAAAAAGCAGTGGAATGTTTATGTTCTGCTAAATGGGCCAAACAAGAAGGAATGTGAATGACAGTGATACTGAGGGTTATTTGAACTATGGGTGCCTGGATCAAGAGTTTTCAGAGGAGAACATATTAGTATGAGAGACTGAGAGACCAGTCTTGTGATATTTTGGTGAAGAATGTTGTTGATTTTACCCTGTCCAAAGAGTCTCCTTGAGGATAAAGTGAAGAGATTTGGATTAATTCAGTTGGCAAAAGGAATCTTAAAATAGCCAAGCAGGAAAAATACAAAATATAAGATTTGGGAGAAAAGGAGTATCTGAAAGTGGAATGGAGCTAAATCCTGTGATCAAGGAGATAAGAACATTAAGAAATAAAATAAATGGGGTGGTGACCTCAGAGCAAGATTTCACCCACCTATGTTTCCAAGTTGTGGAAAGAAACTAAAGAAAAGTTTAGGCACAGGTGTCATGGAGCACATCTTTAATCCCAGCACTCAGAAGGCAGGAGCTAGTAGAGCTCTGAGTTTGAAGCCATCGTGGTCAAGAGAGAAAGTTCCATGAGAGCCAGGTTTAAGGAGTGAAGGAAGCCATTGAAAACAGAGAGCGGGTGAAGATATAAATTGATTGAGAGGCTCATGCTCCAGCCACAAACAAACAAACAAACAAACAAAAAGCAGCAGAACTTGGCAGTTTTGGCCCATGATATTGGCTTTAAAGTAAAGGATGGAAACAAAACATTAATGAACTTGGTGACTAAAGAAGCCACTGAAGCCAGGCATATGTCAAGGATGTCCATGGACCTGAAGGAGCCATTTCATGAAGTGGTGAAAATAAAGCCTGGATTGCCTTGGAAACTTCAAGAATTTGGTATGTCGGTACCATGGGATACTCACCAACTAAAACTGATAGCAGGAAGTGGAACCAGGCCAAGTGAAAGAGGTAGGTTGCAGTCAACAAAGATGAAAGGAATTGGAGATCCTTTTGAAGAACAGTTTGGTATTCAAGTGGAGGTGCAGAGTTTGGAGTTTGTCCAAAAGGTTTTGCTCTTGCTTTTGTCTAGTATTTCCTCACTATGCCCCCTTCCTTCTTTTTGGAATGGTGTTGTGCATCCAGTGCCATTGTATATTATAATTGTTGTTCCTTTGGAAACTACAACTCCCAGACTCCTCCTGGACTACGGATACCTGTGCGCACACCTGCGCACAGGTATGCGACATCCTTCCCAGACACCCTTGCGCTCCCCGTTAAAAAGGCAGGGCCACACGAGGCTCTCTCTCTCTCTCGTTCACCTTTCCTTGTGTGTCTTGCACGCCTTCCACTCCCTTTTGTGTTCCCCTCCCCCATTAAAGTGGACCCACATGGGAGCCGCCGTGTCGTGTCTGTGTTTGTTCCACCGTGTGTGTCTGTCCTGTGCCCTGTGTTTTAAGAAGAACAACCCTGTTTTTTTAAGAAGAACAACAGGCCTTACTCAGGGCTCTGGTGGGGACCTCTGTTGTTCCTTTGGAAACTACAACTCCCAGACTCCTCCTGGACTACGGATACCTGTGTGCACACCTGTGCACAGAAGAACAACAATTGGTGCCGACTCGGGGACTTCCTGTCCTGGGCCTTCCACTTGAGGCCCGGGCTTCAGGCCTTGGCGTGCCTCCCGGAGTGCCAGACGACCTCCTTCCCGGGAACGAAGTCTACAACCGGGACCTGCCCACAGCCACCTCCATCTCCAACTGATTCGTGAGTTTACCCCCGCTGGCTCTCTCCCCGTCCTGCCTAGGGAACGCCTGGCCAGCTTTCTCTAGCGCGTTCTGGGTTGAGTTGTCTACCCCCCCTTTTTTCTCTACCCCCACCTTTCCTTGGTTGACCATAGCTCCACCTGTAAATTAAGGACTCGGTGTCCCCAACTTCCCGCCAGGAATTTGGTGTTCCTGGCCTCTTCTGCCTTTTTTTCCTCCTTTCTACTCTTTCTTTCACGTGCGGGCTCATCACGGGACGGGCACCTCTTCTCGGCTGAATGGTCAGCCCCAAAAGGCTTAATCGTTCCCTCCTAGCCAGGATTTTCCTGTCGTTACCTAGGCTCGGGACGGTTGTTTAATCTTCCCCTTCTAGCCGGGATTTTCCTGCCGGTAGCTAGGCTCGGGTCGATTTTGCCTATAGCACTGCCTCTCGGGG
>NW_004949100.1:2790058-2794260 GCF_000317375.1 Microtus ochrogaster | reverse complement strand
TGTTGTTCCTTTGGAAACTACAACTCCCAGACTCCTCCTGGACTACGGATACCTGTGCGCACACCTGCGCACAGGTATGGGACATCCTTCCCAGACACCCTTGTGCTCCCCGTTAAAAAGGCAGGGCCACACGAGGCTCTCTCTCTCGTTTGCCTTCTCTGGTGTGTCCTGCACGCCTCCCCGCCCTCTTGTGTTCCCCTCCCCCATTAAAGTGGACCCACGTGGGAGCTGCCGTGTTGTGTCTGTGTTTTTTCTGCTGTGTGTGTCTGTCCTGTGCCCCGAGTTTTAAGAAGAACAACCCTGTTTTTTAAGAAGAACAACAATAATCATGTGATCTGTTTTTGATTTTGATTTGCTGGGAGCAACAGTTAAGAGACTGCATGTATCTCAGAAGAGACTTTAAGCTTTGAACTTTTAAACAATGTTGAAACTGACATAATTCTCTATTTATATTATTGCCTTATTACAATCTGTTTTTCTCACATATATTTTTTAAAACAATCCTTGGACCCATCAAGAGTGTCCAGTGACTTTCTTCAACACTTAAAATAAATTTCTAACTCTTTATTCAAGGGGAAATATTCCAATATAGTGTTGTCCTGTCGTTGCTTCGTGGTTCTCACCATTAAACTATTACAATGGTGTCCCAACCAGCGGGACATGAACAGAACCGGATTCGCTCTGGAGGGAAGAAATGAAAGGGGCAAGAAATATAAGAAATGGACAGCAAGTGTGTATTCTGATCAAGCTGCCAATTTTATTTTTTCTCAGGAGCATTATGTAGCAAACAGGCAGGAGAGAGGGGAGGATGCTGGAATGTCAGGTTTGGAAACTTCCTCCCCTAGCTGATAGGAAGAGATAAGGAGATGCTGAGGATCTGTAAATATTTACTCACAAGGGAAATGCTAATTACTTCTGGTGTTTGGGATCAGCAGGTCTGCTAGGGATCTTAACTCACAGGGAGATAAGGGTTATATCCTTGGCCTAGAACTTGCCCTACAGAGGCTTCTGAATAGCTTACTTAATTTGTGTTTAAGATGGCTTGACTATAACCAAAATACAGGTCTTTGCTTCTGTCACAATGGTGTACATTGTCCTTCTGTTATTTGAATAATCTAATCTTACTCCTCTATTGGACTATTATGATTTGTGATTTCTTTAGACTGATGAAATATATATATGTATATACATAATATACATTTTACATATCACGTAAATATATGTAAATATGCATAAATATATGTAACTCTACATATGCACATGGCTCTAAAAGTTTCACGTGTCTTGCCATCTCCTTATCTCAGACACAGATCAAATATTACATCTTTGCATATGGTTCTTTGTCATCCATACAGGATTAAATTTTTAGCCCGCTAATTTTTTTCTCTTTATTACCATTGTTTTATAAGCTTATTTACATTCTAATTTGCTCTTTTCTTTTTATATAGACCAGATTTTTTTAAAATGGATCAAACCCTACTCTGGTTTTTAAGCCCTAACCAATTAGCATACTTTGAATAAATATTTGTTTAATGAAAACACTTTTCTAGGGAAAGAACAGAAGAAAGCAAATATATTCTGTTGCACTGATCTAGGCCACTAAAACCTGTTGCCCAGGTGCTGAGAGGAACAGCATGTTCAAGTCTTCCTTGATGTCTGGCCATCACTCTTGTTAGGACTGCTTTCAGCAGCTACAGCATCTTACAAAAGCATACACATTGTGATGTTGCTACAAACATTCGAAGTTTAATTGTGTAACTGCCACAGCAAAAGGTGCTCAACAACTCAGTATAAATTAACTCATTATTTCTTCTATCATAGCTTTTGGTGGAAGTCTCCTGAGTTTGCAAAGCTTCTGAAAATTCCTTCTTCTTATTTTGTGTTTGAGTGTCCGATGATACAGCTGCCTAACACTGCAAAGCAGGTAATGCATAATGCACCACATTTAGCCAATTGTTGTAAATTTATAAAGAATGGAGTGGAAAGAGGGGGGGGGCTTTCTGTTGAATGTAGTACAAAGGTAATTCTAAAAACTAATAGTAAAATACTGTTTGTGAAAGGTTTTCTGGCAATCTTAGTGTGTTTTAAATAAATAAAATAATTAAACATTAGTGACTACTACCAACTTTCAAATATTTTAGTGATTTGGTGTCTTTTATCATAGTTTGCTTTAGAAATACACTCTTCAATGGAATTAGATCTACATAAGACAAATTGGGAGCACTGATGCCATCCTCCACAGTCCAGTCTAATTCATAGGAGGTTTGAACTGCTGAGAATATTTTTTAACGTAGCATATTTTAGATATGTTTTGATAATGTTGCTTTTTTTCCTTTAAACACAAAATCTCAGTCACTGTTATCTTCTCAATTTTAAGTATTTTATGTATTCCTTATGAAGCCTCTTAAAATAGCTTAATGACATAGAATGATAAAGTGTGAGATTGGAATGAGATATAGGTTGCAATGTTTGTAATAATACTTAAAGAATACCCTAGTAGCCCAAAACATTCTTTAAAATGGCCAGTCTGATAGGGAAATAAACACACAGAGCACAATGGGAAACAATCTTTTTTTTTTCTTTTTAATTTCAACTTAGAAAAAAGGAAGAAAGAAACTACATCAGCTATTTACAGACAGCACTTCATTCTCTCTTCAGTCTTGAGTTGTATTCAGTGTGAACCAGGATGATCTCCCAGGAGAGGTTTCAGGATTATTCATTCTTTGAATAATGGCTTGTATGTGGGCTTCAAAGCACAGCAGCAGGAGAGGGAAGAAAAACATTTTCATTTCCAAAGGAATGTTCAAGACTTCCCAGGGGACACTGAGAAAAGATTTTGTTGAACTGAGGGACACCTGACAGCCACTTATGTGGCTCGGAGCATTCACGGCAAAAACTGTTCTGCCTCCTTCCTCTTCCTGGAGATTTATGCATAAGAACAACTTGGTATTCAAATAATGTAAAATCTCACTTAGAGAAGAGGGAATTCATTAATGGATAACTCAGAGACTGAGCCATACAATGTCATCCCCAGAAAAACGAGGAGCACTCCCTCATGGCTTGGTAAGGTTTCATTCATTCTGATCTAAATTGAGATTCATCCCTACTTAGAGACACTCATGCTTTTCAACAGGAGCTGCTGAAGAAATATCTTGATAAAAAAAAAAGCAGGGGTGATGAAAAGAAGAAAAGAAAATACATATGTTTGATCTGCATTAAATTCAGGGCACTGTTTTATTGCTATTCACTTCTCAAGAGTCTGACAAGCCCTCTTTTGCCAAAGGAAAGAGAGCCCAATTCAACATGAATCAACTGAATGGAGCATGTAACCACAATGTACTTGAATCAGCCTCATAAGCAAAACCTCCCCCAGCATTTTCTCGTGCTGCTCTTTGAAAGTTTTAAACATGAGCTTAACGGTGTCAGTGTGTGATTCACTGCATCCTATGCTAGGGGATCTTTAAGTGGATGGAGCAAAAATTGTCCCATGGTGAAAATCTTTACCGTGCAATAAAACAATGCGAATTGAAAAGTCTACTGAATGTCTTAGCATGCTTCTCAGTATGTTATCATATCGCAGTCACACAGATAATCCATCAAATCATTTACAAAAGGATTTTTGAAAATTTTATGGCCAGGGTAATTTCTCAGAGCACAAAGTGATCGCCATCAATTTGTGAAGACCAGAGTTCAAATTCTATCACCCACATAATACCTCTTGCAAAGTGAGGTATTATGCCAGTGTGGTTGAGGCAAGAGGATCTCAGGGGCTTGAAGGCCATTCGACCTAGCTGGTTGGTGAAATCCACAAACAGTGAGTGATACTCCTGTCTCCAAACGGGGATGGAGAGTGATATTTGAAATACCTGATTAAAAAAAAAAAAAACCTCTGAAATCAAAGGTACACACATGAGCACACAAACACACACACTGATGGGCACATTACCTACATAGTAAATAAGTAAACAAATAACACTTCAAATCACACACATCATGGTTTCAAGCCATAAACCAAGGACATTAAGCCTATAATTAGTGATCCTAGAGAAGCTAAATAAGGAGAACCCAAAGAAAAACATATAGGCATCCTCCTGAATATTAACCTTCAGCAAGCGATGAACGGAGACAGAAACAGAGACCCACATTGGAGCACAGGACTGAAATCTCAAGGTCCAAATCAGGAGCAGAAGGAGAGAGAGCAC
>NW_004949100.1:2758612-2789814 GCF_000317375.1 Microtus ochrogaster | reverse complement strand
AATAAATCACACATATCATTATCTACTTACAGATTTTTTTTTCTAAAAGAATGTACATGAGATTTCCTTATATTGGGGTAGGGGCGGAGTGATAAGAGGGGGAGGGAAATGGGAGGCGGTGGCGGGGAAGAGACAGAAATCTTTAATAAATAAATAAATTTAAAAAAAAGAAAAAAATAAATCACACACATCATTATCTACTTACAGATTTTTTTTTCTAAAAGAATGTACATGAGATTTCCTTATATTGGGGTAGGGGCGGAGTGATAAAAAGAAGACAGAAACTGTAAAGGCAGGTTAGGACAGATCCCCAGAACTAGCACTTCCATAAACAGCCTTGGTTTTCTAGCCATGAATGCTGAAAAGGAACTCAGGTTTCTTTATCTTCTCTTTCACTAGCACCCTTTCCTGGAGGCTATATGTGAGGGAGAACCCTAAACCTCCAGCCCAGACTTAAATAATCCCTTCCAGGGAACAGCTTTCACAGCAGATGTCTAGATTCTCATGGTAAAATTGTACCCATTCTCTGATAGGAATGTTAGCTTTTCACAGCAACAATTATGTTCCATTACAGAAAACTTTCTCTTTTATTTAAAAAGGAGGAAGTCTCTGGCCTAGGTAGAGACATTAACATTCCATGCTACCCACATTAGCAACTTGGCCTGCACACCACCACAGAGTGGATCATCCCTAGAAAGTTGGTTTCACCTTAAGTTAGGCCAAAGAGCTTGATGGAATCATTTTCCCTTTAATGAGAAAATAGACTTTATCCTTCTTAGAATTCTTAAACCACTGTAAAACCTCTGTGTCTCCATCAAGGCTGCCTTTGTTGACTTTGTCTGTTTTTCCAAGTCCTAATTAAGAAGTAGCTGTTTCAAAAAAAATAAAAAAATAAAAAAAAAGAAGTAGCTGTTTCTTTTGTCTTTCTTCCTTTTACTGGCTAGAGCCAAATGTGTGCTTTATGGCACTTTGGGTTTCCTGATTCTTTCCCTAAAGTTCCATGTCCACCATTCTGATGGTTTGTTCATCAAGTGTCTGATGATGGCATGACTTCTTTTCCTTCTCCAGGTCACTCCTCCAGGCAGCTGCAGAAACTTAAAGCTCTCCTGCCCTATTTTTTTTTGAAACTCTTAATCAAATTGTCCTCTTTGAATAAAGCTTGGCTTTGCATAACTTCAGCTGATGATTACTAGTTAACATCACATATTTGTTTGCTAATTTTACATTCCTTCTTAGAATGTGGATAGTCAATTTTCCTAAACTGTCAAGAACTCATAAATGCATTCTGTTGTTTGTTCTTAAATGTTAACAATTTTTTAATTAATTATTTTATTTATTTATTTTACCCATGTAAGTTTGTTCTATGAGCTACGCCCTGAATTCCTAGGGAGAAATTCTACACAAATAATGCAGACATGAAAGTATCATGGGTATTTCAGGACAGAACCAGTTAAGATTCTGAGATAGTTATTCCTATGCTAGAAAATTAGCATAAGAAGAAACAGAAGCTGTGAGGAATTCAGGGGAAAACAAAGTATTCCACAGTGAGCTAGCAGCACACTGGAGAAGCTGCAGAAGGGATAAAGGGCAAGGACTGCCCAGAGTGAAAATAACAGAGCCAAACAGAAGGAAAGATCAAGTTTGCCACTAATTAGGTCTTCAGGTAAAATAATGATAATAATAAAAGAGCTCTAAAATAGATTAATTGGAGAGGCAGTTTTTAATGGGGAAATATAAGTTCAACTTTGGATATACTGAGGTTTTGTGACTTGCCAAACAGAACAACGGAGTGTGATTAAATGACAAAATGACAACATACACAGGATACATTTTTTTATTTAACCTAAAAATGAATATAACTGAAATTATGAAAATCATTATGACAACATAAAAATATTAAAGTTAAGGCAGGAAATGCGACTCAAGGGTACAGTAACTGCTTAGCCAGTGCCCGAGGCTCTAGACATAATTCCCACCACACATAAAAACTGATCTTATCTAGTAATTTAGTGGAGAAAATAAAAGAAGTCACCTTAAAGACAGATCCACAGGAACTAAGGATATATGAACCAAATGAAAGGGGATCAACTGAAAGTTGAGTTCAGGAGTAGAACCGAAAGACAGATGCCCCAAAAGTGTCCTTGCCACTTCTCCCTAAGAAAATGCTTTAAAGACAGATTATCTGGCATGGTAAGCTGACCACAAGAGAATGTTAAAACTTAAAACAAATTTAAAACAGTAATGCTGAGTGGAAATAAATTAGGCCATTAGAAAGAGCGATGTTTTCTCTTTAGGAGCCAAAACACAAGAGGGGAGGCAGGTTATGAAGAAAGGCTTCAGAGAAATTAGCCCGGAAAGGGGATTTAGAGGACTTTGGTAAGAGCCATGTGGAGGGCAAGTCTCTGATTCTGGAAGAGAAACTCTCCTGCTTTCAGCATGGTGACATGCACCCTTTCAGGAGAAGCAGCAGCAGCTTTGAAAATAAAATCACCCAATTAAGATCCAGAGAAAGGTATGTTTTCTCTAGTGTCTCCAGTTCAGCTTAGGGTAGACTAGTTTTAAATAAGTCTTGAGAAAATATAATGAGAAGAAAGTAGATTCAAGTTAACACAGGAGAGCCAAGACCAGATGTAATATATGAATCATGGCCAGAAATATTAGTAGGTTTGGGTGGAATAAGAGATGGGACAGAAAAGACTGAATGTGTTTGGAAATTAATAAAAGAAAATGTTGTATTAAGAGAATGGAAAGGTCTCTTCTGAAAGTTAACTCTAAATAAAGTTTGGAGAAAAGTAGTGACAGGGTTGCTTGGAAGAATTGGGGATATGTGTGAATGTCTGGTCTACTTTATTACCTTTATTGAATTTCTTATCAGTTATTAATAGAGTTAATCTAAGCAAAATTAGTTGATTGATTGATTTCTGTGATAACCTAAAATGTGTGAAAGTGGAAAAAAATGAAGTGGGAAAGTCATAGGAGAGAAAAATAGGGAACAGTATCAGAAACAAAGGTAAAACAAACAGACTGTGGGAGAACACGGTTTTTCCAAGGCTGTGAAAAAATATTCCTAGTGTGGCAATTTAAGGAACAGTCAGCAATGAATGCTGTGTTTAGTTCACTGAGTCCTTGTTTGCACTGTCCTGGATCTCATCCCAGGGAATCAGGCCAACCAAAGTGACCAACATTTCTACCTCAACCTAACCAAGTAATTCCACACTGGTAATTCCAGAGGATTCTAGATTCCATCAATTTGACAGTCAATATTAGCCATCACACAATAATAATTCTAAAGTTGCCAGGCAGTGGTGGTGCACACCTTTAATCCTAGTACTCAGGAGGCAGTGGTAGGCAGAACTCTATGAGTTTGAGGCCAGCCTGGTCTAAAAGAGCTAGTTTCAGGACAGGCACCAAAGTTACAGTGAAACCCTGTCTCGCAAAACCAATAAATGAATGAATGAATGAATAAATAATTCTAAAGTCATTGTCAACTTTAGAAGCTAAGCAAGAGACCTTTTCCAAACTTCTCTTTTAAACTGGATGATGGTGGCTCTTATCTTTATTCCCAGCAGACAGAAGCCGGTAGATCAGCAAATCTCCTTTTGAGTTTGAGGTGAGCCTGGTCTCGAGAGTGAGTTCCAGGAGAGCCAGGGTTGCATAAAGAAACCCTGTCTCAAAAAAAAGAAAGAAAAAGAAAAAAAAAAAAGAAAAAAACCAATAACAAACAACCAAATGAACAAAAAGTCTTTTCCCCCCTCCGTGGCAAAACTCAGTTTTCTGACCAGACTGAGTGACAATAATGTGCATGAAAGCACAAAACATACAATTTAACAAAGAAAAAGAGTAAAATTAATTAGAAATAAGGAAAACACAATAAATGTTAATAATATTTTGCTCCATTGTGAACATAACATAAAAATAAATGTAGGCATCACAACGTTCTATGATTCCTAAGTCAACTATTGATGAAGTGTATATGTGTGTGTGCACTGAGGTGTATTCACATATGTTTAGACCTCTGCCCAGAAGCTATGTTGCTTCATCTAATATCAATAGAAGCATCCCTCAAAGGCCAATAGTGTCCCTCAAAGGCCAAAGGAATTCTTTTTTTCTTAAATCTGGTGATAGATAAGAAATAGAAATTACCCAAGCATAAATAATACTGAACTAGAAGTCATGAGAAAAAAATGATGGAGGCAAAAGACTGAGTCTATAGTTATTAATGTTAAAACAATTTTTAGAACAAAATGTTATTATACATATTAAAGGTAAAGCCAGAAAATTTCTTGAGCCTCTCCTTTATTTCACACATAATTTGTATTGACTTTAGTTCAGGGGTTGACACACTAAAGCTCATGACTGAAATCTGGCTGCTATTTTATAAATAGTGTTCATATAACAGATCAATTTTTACCCATTCATACATTTTCTCTAGTTGCTTTTGTAAAACTATATTTAGATAGTCACAAAACAATTATTTTGCCCACAAAATCAAAAATATTTAATATTTGTTAAATCTAGAAAAAATATAGTGTTATGGTTTTTCGGCTCTTTAAGGGACAGGCCATGCCCACTCCCAGAGGACTCTGCTCTCTCTCTCTCTCTCTCTCTCTCTCTCTCTCTCTGTTTCTCTCTTTCTCTCTTCTCTCTCTCTCTCTGTTTCTCTCTTTCTCTCTTCTCTAAGTAATAAATAACCAATTCTATTCTGTACGATGTGTCTGCCCATGTACCTTCTACCTACCTCGAGCTGCTAGGGACCAGTAGCTATCTCTGCCTGGGACTAGCTGCTCTGTGGGCCTGCCTGCCTACTGCCACTGGGGATCTTGAAACATTTTTAACATATAGGTCTTGCTATGTGCCGAAATTTAAGAAATGAGAATAAATTTGCAATTACATTAGAGACAGAATTAAATTTTCAAATCAATTAGCTCCTTCTTTCTTGTTTCTTTTCTTCCAAATGGAATGCTAGGCTCATTTCCAGATTCTAAATTGCTAATTGCAAGCAAGAGAAAAGAAGAGTTTGTAGTTAACACGTTTATATTTTTGCTGAAAAAATAAAAATTTTAGTAAACATAACATATAAACCCTGAATTAATGCTAAACTCTAATTCAAATTTGGTGCAAGGGATAAATGACTGGCTAGTCACAGGAAGGTGAGTCTCTGAAAGACCTGGCCAGGACAAGAGATGAAAGTGAAGAAATTTCAGTATGCTGCTGCTCATTCCAGGCAGACACTAGCTAGAACAAAGGCTTTAACGCTAAAACAAACTTGGCAGATTCAAGAAACAGAAAGTAGGTCTGTTGCCTGGAATTAAAGGACAAGTGGGAGAGGGACTTTGGAAGAGTTTAGTCAGCTAGATTAAAGTCAACTCGTGTAGCAATTTGTAAACCAGAAAAGCAGCCTGAATTTTATTTCAATTAAAATGGAAGGTTGTTGAATTATTTAAAGAAAGTAGGTGAAGTGGTCTGACTATATTGGAAATGATTCACACTGGCTGCGTAGTGGATAGGTAGCAGATTAGGGGGATCCTAAGTTCCAGGTACCTCCTGGAATTTCTAAGACCAGAATTGAGTGTTCTGTAGACTCAGCATAAAGTAATAGTAAGGGAGAAATTTAAACTTAATCCAGGATTTTATTTGTACTTTGGGAAGTAGAAGTGACCAAACCTGCTGATGGGGTGATGTAAAGGTAGACATAATAAACACATGAATGATTTAGTAAATGGGGAGAAATTAAAAGTTTCTTTTCTCATAACAGCAAGACAAGAGAATTGCATTTGGTATCATAGTGTAAAAGTCAAAAGATTATATGCTATAATGTACTCTAAAGTTAAGAGTTACAGATAAATCTGGACATTCTACTGGAAGGTATGGGCAAGGATGAGAAAATCATACATATATATTAAGATTAAAAATGGCAAGGAGAGAAATAGCTCACCAGGTAAACATAATTGATGCTGCCTAAGCAGTAAGACTGAAAACCTTAGTGTCATCTTTGTAAGCTATAATAGAGGATAAAATCAACTCTAGACAGTTGTCATGTGACTTCTAGATATCTACCATGGATTTGCTCATCTGTACTGATATAAACATCACGCAAACAACTCTCTCTCTCCCCCATACACACTACTACATAAAATTTTAGCACATTTAAAAAGAGAATGGCAAGGTTTCCAGAATATTAAAAGTAATATTTGAAGATTAACAGAGAAAGCCTGCTAAGAGCATGAGATCTAAATAAAAAGATTCTGTTAAAGTAAATGGAGAATTTACTGTTAAGAAAATAAAAAGAATAAAGATTTTGTATAAAGGTTGAATATTTCTAATGTTTGGAATAAAATAATAGTTAAATTTGGAAATACTGGGGCCTGGAAAGATGACTACATGATTAAAAGTGCTCTTCCAGAAGAATTGGATTTAATTCCTAATACCAAAATGGCAGCTCACAAAAATCTGCACACCCTGGTCCAAGGCTTCTCATGCTCTCTTCTGCGCTCCAGAGGGACAGGGATAATTCATAGTCTATGGAGGAAAAACACCCTGAAACGTAAAAATAAAGAAAGAATTTGAGTTTGGAAAAACAATTCTTTGATGTCGCTGCTGAAGGAAGTAAAGGATAACTTGCTCCAAAGAAAATATTAGCATAAGGAAGGAAGAAAAGAGGAATGTATCCATTGTCAATTTTTTTTTCTCTTTTTGAACTATTGCAGTTAATTCTGGGGCACAAAAGATGCAACAAAGTACAGAAGAGCAGAATAATGTAGTCTGAACTATTACTGTTAAGGCTGGAAGTTATAAGAGGTTTCATTCATATGGTGATAATCTTCTAGGCAGCACTAAACTATTAATAGTAGAGTCTTGAGGAGAATAATTTCTGGGAAGAGAAAAGAAATGAAAGAATGGAAGAAGACAGAAGAAAAGAACGAGGAAAGAAAGGGAGAGGGAGGGAAGTAGGAAGGGAAAGAGACGGACGGACAGACAGGGCAGGGAGGGGATGAGGGAAGGAGAAAGAACAAAGAACCTGGATGAGCTCCATGATAACAGATGTGATGTTGACCTAAAATTTATGTCAGAAGGATCTCACAATATAAATGGATCACCTTTAATCTCAGCACTCAGGAGGCAGAGGCAAGCTGATCTCTGTGAGATCTAAGCTACCCTGGTCTACAAAGCAAGTTCCAGGACATCTACGGCTTTTATACAGAAAGACCCTGTCCCAAAGTTATGATGATAAACAAAGAGAATAAATGATTATAATTGATTCGGTCTATGAAAAGATGCATTTTTGAAGACACAAAGCAATTAATCAGTATCCGTGTTCACTATCCTTAAAACTTGGTGTTAGGTTGAGTTGCCATCAGATAAATTCCCAAAATTTAGCACATCTTTCCCATTTCAGTGTTATTTTTTGTAGCACAGATGCTGCAACTCCAGCATTTGCATTTCCTAATGGTATTGCTATAACAGTGTAAGTATATGTTTCTGGTTGATGTGCCCAATGATGGTGACAAGAGCAGGCTACAGAAAAGCAGGCACTTGATATAAAATACAGGCTTTGTCTCCTACATTATCAGTGGAGGAAAATTTCTACCCTCTACTGGATATCAGTTCCCTAATGTGCTGACACTTGGGTAACAATCTTTCCAAAAAAAAAAGAAAGTTTGTCTCTTTAAATTAAAGTGCAATCTCACCAACCTCCTGGTGGTACAAATTATTTTCTGCCTGAAATACCTAGAATAAAAAGTTTATTTGTTTGTGGGAGTCATGAGAAATATCCTAGTGCATGAAGTCTGTGGCAGAGGACCAGGGAAGATGCAGTCTTATTTGGAAGGCTGATATGGAAGAAATCTTGTAAATACTACACATAAGGCAGAGGCACAGAACTCCAAAACGTTACCCTTTTCACGTTGTCAGCTCTGCTGCTTCATTCATGACATCTTTCCAGAAAATTGCCTCATAATTTTAAAATTCCCAGATGATATTTTAAATACATCCTATGGTATCCGTGAAAGCATGTTTTTCTTTCTTTTTCCACAAAAAATTCAAAGGCTGGAAATCAACAGACACATTCATGCTAGATCATTTCATTCTTTAGGAGATTTACTTCTTAAAATATGCTTCACTTGGTGGCTTAATTACTATAATCTTGTCTCAAATCTTAAGAACTTGTTTTCTGACCATATAGGCAGAAATCCTGTGTTTTCTCATTATTTTTAAATGTGCATAAAGAAATCTGAGGAAGTGATAATACATGATTATGTGTGATTATTGCTAGTAATAGAATATGGCTATTACTAGTGTCACCCATTAATAAAGAATAAAGGCCATTCATTACTTCTAGGGATTAATGAATGACCTTTATTCATATATATATATATATATATATATATATATATATATATATATTAGTTTGTTTTATTGTGATGCTTCACTTATAGTTCAGAGGTTTTGCCTATTAGTGTCATGGTAGGAAGCAAGGCATGGTGTTGCATAAGATGTTGCATAAGTTCTTATATCTTTACTCAAAGGCTAAGAAAGTAGTCTTATCACACGTGACATTGTTAGGAATATTTTTTTTTTTAATATTAGTTCTCTGAAGACGTAAAAATTCCTAATCAAGCCAAATCAAAACAAGCCAAAGTAAGAAATATCCAGGTTTAATGGGAGATCTGCACTTTTGGGTGGCCCCAAGGGGGAAACCGGGAAGCCACATGAACACGACCCCTGGGGAAGAAGAAAGGGAGACCACATGTTTCTCTTTTGGGGGTGTCACTTAAGTACCCTGGGGAGTGGTCCTAACCCCACCCCCAGGGAGGGGTCAGGACCTGGCCTGCTGGGATTTGAAGTCCAGACCAGGCCTGGGGGCTGGGATAAATGAGAGGGACTGGGACCTAAGCTCCCAACCTAACATATATGAAACCTCAAAATCTGTCTTCATTGTGACACACTTCCTCCAACAAGATCACACCTACTCCAACAAGACCACACTTCCTAATAGTGCCATTTCCTGTAGTGAGCATTTTAAAACTACTTCCTTCCACTCTTTGGCCTCCAAAGGCTTGTAGCCATATCAAAATGTAGCATAATACAAAATGTATTCAACTAAACATCAAAAATACCCATAGTCTATAACAGTCTCTTATTTCAAAACTCCAAAGTATCTTCTGAGAATCAAATCAAAATAAAAAAGCAGATCACATACTTCCAACACAGGATATACATTACCATTCCAAAACATAGGGAAGGAAGCAAAGGAAGGAAATACTGAACCAAAGCAAGACCAAAAACAGCTGAGCAAATTCCAAATTCCACATCTCCCTGTCAGATGTCAAAATGCTCTTCATTTTACCAACCCCTTTCATATTTACTTACTGCAACACACATATCTCTCTGGTCTGGTCCCACTCCCTGCTTTCAATCGGCAGAAATCCCATAGCTCTGTCATATACAACATCTTGGGGTCTCCCAAGCAATCCAGGATTCAACTTCACAGCTTCAAACAATGTCCTCTGTAGGCTTCCATTCAGGGATTCTCCTGACACATGCCTGGACTCAGGGCCTTTCCTTACACCCAGAGGAAAATTCCATAGTCTCTTTCTTCTGTTTTTCACTCTAAAACAGAAGCACACAGCCAAATTATACTGTTTGCTGGGGCTGGAATACGGCCCGCTTGTTCAACTACATCTTCACTAGCTTTCTTTTTTTGATAGTTTCCTTCACAGCCTAAGCTTGGCTGTCCCGGACTTTGCTCTGTAGATCAGGGTGGCCTAAAACTCAGGGATGGGCCAGCCTTTGTTTTTCAGCACAGGGATAAAAGAATTAAAGGAATACACCAACAAATCAGGCTTTTAGCTTTCCTTTAGGTTTCACAAGTTGGAGATGTAAAAATATCTGGGTGTTATACTGCCCCATGGTCATCATTTCCTTTATTTCATTTCTTAATTCACTGATCTCCAAAAACAGAGGATTCAGCTCTATTCTACTTCCTGGTGCCCTCTTTCTATCTGTTTATTTTGTATTTTTATTTATTCAGCTTGTTCCTTTTCATTATGAGGCTTCATCAGAGATACCACTAATAACTATAGGGCAGAGTCTATACTAGGCTCTTGTGAGATTTCATTTCCCAGTAGAATTAATCCAAACTGTGAACTTTAGCCTCAGCTAGGTTTTTCAGAAAAGGGCAAAAAAGCAGTCACATTCTGCACTAAAATATCACAAGTCCAGTCTCTAGGTCACAAACTAATTTTCTTCTCTGAGACCTCTTGATCCACATTCCCACAACTCAAATTACCCTCAGCACCACTGTCTTTCATGCTGCTGCAGGATAGCCCCTTAAGCAACACTTAAAATATTCAACTGCATTTCTAATCCATGGTCCCAAAGTCCATATTCCTTCAAACCAAAACCTATCTAAGAAATATCTTATTCCCTGCTTCCAAATTCTGTCTGAGTTAGGGTTTCAGTTGCTTTGAAGAGAGATCATGACCACAACAACTTTTATAAAGGAGAATGTTATATTATGGGGACACACAGTTTAGAGATTTAGTCCATTATCGTCATGATGGCATACAGGGAGACATGGTGGTGGAGAAGGAGCTGAGAGTTCTTACATCTTGACTCTCAGGCAACAGGAAGTGGTCTGATCTCATTGGGCATGGTTTCAGCACATATGAAACCTCAGAGCCAGCCTCTCCAGTAGCACACTTCCTCCAACAAAATGACACTTATTCCAATGAGGCCATACATTATACTGATGCCATTTGGGGGGTCATTTCTTTCAAACCACTACACCACGTAATTCAATTTTCATATTCTGATAAATGAGAATATATATATGTATATACAACATAATTTGAAATGGTTGTAAGATTCTGGTTCTATCATAACCATCTTATTGTGATTTTATTGATATAGTTTCTGTGTGATTATTTTGGGATTGAGCAGCTGGGAACGACCAAGTAGCTTCTCTCCAACAAAGTACAGAGAGACATTTCATTGTATGGGCTGCTAAGCTTAACCAGCTTAAAGGTTTCTTGACTTCAAAATACGGATATAAGGATATGTTGCTTTGGAAAAGACCACTTCCAGTTGTATGGTTGGACAGACAAAGGGGCCACTGGCAGTGGCACCAGGATTTATCTCTACTGTTTCTACTGGGTTTTTGGAACCAATTCTCTTTGGATGGATACCTTGCTCAGCCTAGATATAGTATGGAGGGCCTTGGACCTTCTTCACAGTGATGAATCTTACCCTCTCTGAATACTGAGTGGGGATTGGATGGGGTACTGTAAAGGTATAGGTGATGGGAGGAGTGGAGGGAGTGTGAACTCAAATAGTTATGTAAAATAAAAAAATATAGTTTGTTTTCTTTTAAAAAAATAAAAATGAGAAAAATTAAAAAATTATCAAAAACAAAAAGTCACATTAATTATAAATTAAATGAAATTTTGTGAAATTTATTTCTATTTTATGTACAAATCATTAAATGCATCCAATTCAGAAGGGCTGTTCAATAGTTTCAAAGCATGCCTAAATTGTATACTATTTAAAGGAGATTATATAAATCTATCTCTTCAATTACTTACCACTTTTTTTTTCAGTGAAAATTTTAACATCCTTTGTTATCTATTTAAAATATACAATGTTTTATCATTCCATAGCCAATCTACTCTTCTATAACATAACATACCTTTCTATGCTGTTCTAATGACAACTTAACCACAGCTATTCCCTTCTTTTCTTTAGACTCACCAGGACAAACTTGTATTTTGATTCTATAAGATCAACTTCTTTACATTTGGCATGTATGTAAGATCAGAAACATTTATCTTAGTTTTCTAACCTTGTGCAATGATCTGGTTGCTATTTCCATCACTAATGTTGTAGGAATCAGGTTCAACTCCTTCTCTCTCTCTCTCTCTCTCTCTCTCTCTCTCTCTCTCTCTCTCTCTCTCCCTTCCTTTCTTCCTTCCTCCCTTCCTTTCTCCTCTTTTTCCCCTCTATTTCTCTCTCTCTTTCTTTTTATTTCTGTTTCCTAGGTATCATGAAGAGAATTTTTTAAGTCTACTTTGGAAAAAAAATGCAAGCTTGTTTTCAATGACAAATGCAATGTCACTGTTTATTTCAAAGCAATGGAAAATTGCATTTTATTTCTGGCAGCATATGTCATGGTCCTAATACATAAAATATGGGAAAGTGCAAGGTAAATATGAAACATGTAGCACTTTTAAATTACACTTTTCAACTACAGTGTTGCTGCTGTTTTCTGCTGTTTTGGTTGTTGACTTATTTAGTCTTTACAGATGTGATAACATTCTATAGCTCAAACTTACCTGGAATTTCTTTTATAACCCTAGCTAGCCTTGAACTTTCAACAGTTCTTCAGCCTCTGTCTTGAAATGGAATATGCACTCATGACACACAATGTCTAGATTTAGCTGAAAAAGATCCTTGATCTGGGTAATGACATACAAATTTATTTTTTCCCAGTATTTACAAATTGTATTTTAAGGACTGGAGAGATGGCTCAGCGGTTAAGAGCACTGGCTGTTCTTCTTGAGGAGCTGGGTTCAATCCCCAGATCTTACATGGCAGCTCACAACTGTCTGTAACTGAAGACCCAGGGGATCTGATACCTTCACCCTAATGGACATAAAATAAATTTAAATAATTTATAAAATCTTCAGTACTTGCCCTGCTATCTGCATAAATATTTCATGCCTCTTTGGACTAATTTTGAGAGTCTGATCCACTTCTATTATTTGGAAATATAAAAATGCACTACAGAAAATTATCAAAGGCACCCCAAAACTTTTATAATATGCAATTGAAATGGAAATTCATTCACTGAAAGGAATTTAATAATGTTACTTTAATCCACATTTTTAAATTGCATGCACAAGTTTCAAGGATGTCTTCAAGTACCAAGATGATAGTAAAATCTCTCAGCCATATGTGGTCATGCTTGGAGTTTCAAATACTACTCAGTATTTAAGTTTGCATTGTCTATGTTCATATCAATAACTCTTACAATACAAGACATATAACCTTTGGCTGTAAGTACTACTATCTTTTACCATGTTGCATTACTGTCAGTCTAGAAGAAATATATACACGAAAGTGTGCACATCAGGCTGATGCTATGACTCAGCAAGTAAAGATGCTTGCCACCAAGTCTGACAACCAGAGATTTATCCTCGGGGCCCACATGGTCAGAGGAGGAAGAGAATTGCCTCACCCAAGTTGTCTTCCAGCCTTTGAAATGTGTCCCATGGCATGCATGCACACACACAGACAAAAATAATTATCAGATTCCTAAGAAAAATATACAGAGAGAGATACGTTTCTTAATACAAAGAAACCACATGCTGGCTTTCCTGCTACACTTAATGAAATCCTTTTCTGTTGATTCATTTGACAAATGCAAGTACATCCTTAATTCCCTACATGGAGTGAAATTATTAAAAAGCTATAGATATTATCTCAGCAATTTTACCTAATAACGTGGATCTGAATCTATATTCTAAAAGAGATATTAAAAGCCTACCAAAATGGGTCTGAGATAGAGCATAAAACAAATATACTATTTTATAAATATACCTGTAGGTAGATGAAGCTTTTTCTCAATTGTTTTGCAAAGACCTCCTTGAACTACAAATTTGCCCTTCAAGTTTTATTTCCCATTGGCAAACAATCTTCATAGATGTGAGTCTTGAAAAAAATGCTGAGTGTCTCTTTACCACACACTTTCCTTGGTTCAGAGTAGGTTGCATTAGATACAATATTTTTTTAAATAAAGAGTAAAGATTTAGAGTAGCTGTAAAGAAGAGTTACTTTATTAGTTGAAGTGTATAACAGGCTTGATGCTAATTTCATCAAACCTTGGTTTGAACATATTTAATAAAATAGATGCTTAATAAAATAAGTTACATACAAGACATGCATTCTGTCACATACTACAAAATGAACAGAAGAATGTACCAAATAATACAAAATATATCTACATGAAAGCTATGAAAATTAATATTATAACCACTACTGTACTCCTGGGACTTCATAAGTAACTTTAACAACAACTTACTTTAATTTTCATAGTTTATTAAAATAAAATAAAATTGATAAAATTATCAATGTTAAATATAATAATCATGTTCATGAATCTATGTATAATAGTTTATTAACTCTGCTCAGCTTCCTATGTAATACTTTGTAAGATTTATGTTGCCCTAAATACAGTTCTGTAGCCAAATTAACTCTGTATAGAGATCAATTTATCTTAAAAAAAAAAAATGCACCAGTGTGGGTCTCTGTCTCTATCTCCATCTATCCATATGAGGAGCAGAAGGAGGGAGAACATGAGCAAGGAAGTCATGACCGCGAGGGGTGCACCCACCCACTGTGACAGCGGGACTGATCTAATGGGAGATCACTGGAACTGATGGAGCATGTGATCAAACCGGACTCTCTGAATGTGGCTGATGGTGGAGGCTGACGAAGAAGACAAGGACAATGGCGCTGGGTTTTGATTCTACTGCATGGACGGGCTTTGTGGGAGCCTAGTCTGTTTGGATGCTCACCTCCCTGGACCTGGGGGGAGCAGGGAGGACCTTGGACTTCCCGTAGAGTAGGGAACACTGACTGCTCCTTGGACTGGAGAAGGAGGGGGAGGGGAAGGTGAGGGAAGTGGGAGGAGGAGAGGAGGTGGAAATTTTCAATAAAAATTAAATAAATTTTTAAAAAAGAAAAATGTGTGCTGATAAAAGTGATTAGAAATTTCTAAAGAATATGGAAAGCTTTTCAAGGTAAGTTATGAATTGTACTTTATATAGATATATGTTGATTTGGATGACAGCATACTTCAGGCTCAGCAAAATGACTTAAGAAGTCATTCCAACATTAATTTTATGATATAACATACTTTGATAAAATGAATCTCTTTGAAACTAAAACAGCCCATCTAAAACATTATTCAGATTCCATAATAAGTACGATTTAGGCACCATGATTTCTTCAATTATCAGTTTAGTGTATTTTTCTATTCAGGTTTCCTTTTGTATTCAATCACTTTTGCTTATTCTGAAAATTGGAGCTTGAAATATTTATAGTTTATTATGTTGAAATAGTTTTTTTCAGGCTAATAGTCATTTTAAGTTTTCTTTATAAGCAAAAATAAGAGTATAAAAATAATTTCAATCAGTAAGCTTTATTGCTGAACAATGCTCTCCAGGAATAAATAAACAAATCATGGTTGGACTAAAAAAAGAAGCATTTCTTCATTATTTTTGCCATGCTTTAAAAGATAGTTTTCCCTTTTGACTCTTCTCATCATTACTAATTTTTAGATCGATTGTTGAGTACAAAAATGACTATTTTTTAATGAGACAAGGGTTGTAAGCAAAGTGGGAAAAATCAAATTCGATGTCCACTTAAAAAAGAAAAATTAAATCACAAATCTTTATTCTGTTTACATTGCCTCAAAAGAAAAATAATCCATCAGAAAAGTTTAAATTTGAATTTTGTGCCTAATTTAGAATTTCATCTGTCTTTGTTCAAGACATATTATGACCCTTAAAATACTGAAATTTATATGTTTTTCTAAAATAAGGTGAAAGATATAAATTCAAATCATTATCAATGCATTTATTTTTAGTTCCATTTATACATATTCATCGACCATATGGCTAAGAATAAAAAGTTTGGTTTCTTTGACAATTTACTGATTTTATTTAAGGTTGCTTCTTTTATTTAATGTGTATGAGTAGTATATTTGCATGTATGCACACGATTCACTGTGTCCACAAAGGGTGTTGAATCCTCTTGGATTGATGTCTGAAATGGCTGTGAGTCATGTGGCTGATGGGAACTACACACTGGACTTCTGCCTGAGCAGCAAGTGCTCTCACTGCTGAGCCGTATCTCCAGCTACATGTACTTTGTTTTGTGTGTTTGTTTTTAAAGTAGATTTTTGTAAAGAACATAATTTTTTTATTTGTTTGATCTGATTGAAGGATGGCATGCAATAAATAGGTTTGGGGTTATTTTTAATTATCAGTTGTCTCTGGTAGCTTAGTAGGTAGCAGGTCTTGTTTTCACTTGCCACAGAGCACAGACAAAAAAATCTTCATCTTGATGTTTCAAAGGCCTCTCAAAACAAATGGCTTACCCACTCCCACCTGTATGCAGTAACATTTGGTATGTATATTTATTCATCAAATACTGACTGAACTCTCTTTTTCTTGACTTCTAGTTGTATTTGCTAAACTTAGTCTTAACCTTAATTGCAATGGCAATTAATTACAATATATCTCTACACAAGTACGTGGAATTTTAATTTTCTATGTTCCACTATATCTGATTTTTTTGAACTTGTATTTATGAAGCAGGATTAAATTGAAAGAAAATGCAATTAGACTTTAGTTTGTTTGTTTTGTTGTTGTTATTTTTCCTGTTGTTAAAATATTTGCTTTGTGGACTTTCATGGCCTGTGAATTTTTGTGTAGATCAGGTTGGCATTTAATTTCCTCCTGGGGCTCCTGGAGTTTTGGCACTGCAAGTGTGTGTGTGCGTGTGTGTGTGTTTCTGTGTGTATGTGTGTGTGTACATGTATGAGTGTTTAGGGGGCAGATATGTGTGTGTGTGTGTACCATACTTTGCAGGTTAAGTTCAAGTTTTCTATACAGTAAGCTTAGATATGATGATGTGGATTCTTCATGCCCTTATTTCACCTGCTTTTCGAAAACCTTTGTCTTTCCAGCCTTGTTCAAATCTCCAATGACTACAGTACTCTTGATTCTCTGAAAAATATTTATAATATTGCTTACGTGTTTATTTTATCCCTTTCTTGCCTGTTTGTTTCACAACCCATATGATAAAATCTTTTTATTGAATTTCCTCAGATAAAGTTAGTTTATATTTTCTGTTTCCTAGAACTATGCATCTCACTGTTCTTCTATGACATGGTATATTTTGAAATGTGTCATATGCAATAAAGCCATACTGCACCAGCTGTCCATAATCTCATTTTAATCATCTTATTCCCCTTGTACTGATGAAACTTGCTGTTCGAGAAAAAATAGTTTTGCACTGACTCTGACTCAATTGTATCTTATGTTACATCCCTCTTTACTGACTTCAAAGCCCCTCATATATATCTATTCTCTTTTCTGTACAATAATTGCCTGATTTAGCATGATAACCTTTCCCACTCTTGTATCAACTGCTTCATGGCATAAGCCATTTGGAATTCATTCCTTAAAATCATCAAGAACAATAATACTGGACAAGAGTCTAATTAAGAATGATAAAATATTTTAAGTTGCCAAGGACAATTAATGAATATAAAATCTTTAAAAATGTGAAGCTTGTCCACTTAAGTTTATGAAATTATTTTCTATATATAACATTATTCTTATGAGAATAAGAGAAACCTTACAAACATTGAATTTAGGATTTCCGAAACAGGCAATTCTGCCTTGCTAGAAGTCAGGAATACCCTTGGTTCTTTTTCAGGTCTGGGCACTGTGAAATGGAAGAAATGATTTTGTCAGAGCACTGGCTCTTCTTCTGCTCTTCCTTTTTGAAATATGTCTTAAAAAAACACCTAAGAATCAAAGTGTTTAGAACCATCATGATCAGATACATCATGGATCCTTAGAGATGAGCTCTAGAGTAACATACAATGCAGTTTCGTCAGGGCCATAGAAAGGCACATCAAGGTCTCTTGAGCAATTTATGGTTGAGCCAGTTGGACTAATCTGTTGCAAAGAGAGGAACCACTTGTTTGTCCCTACCATCCAGCCAGCTTAACTCTGAAATAACCACAGAGAAACTGTATTAATTAAAACACTGCTTGGCCATTAGCTCTAACTTCTTACTTATTGTCAAACTCTTACATATTAGTTTAACCCATCTCCATTAATCTATGTATCACCACATGGTGGTGGCTTACCAGAGATTCTACCTGGCATCCATCTCAGGCGGGGGATCCATAGCTTTTCTCTGATTCTGTTTTCTTCCTCCCAGCATTCAGTTTTTGTCGCCCTGCCTCTACTTCCTGCCAGGTTGTCTCACCTCTACATCTTGCCTGGCTACTGGCCAATCAGTGTTTATTTAAAATATAATTGACAGAATACAGACAATTGTCCCACACCACTAATCGGCCCACCTTTCCTAACTCATGCCATCATTTCAAAGACCATGTTACTTAGTACGTATCAATGTCCATTTTATAAATTTAATCAAAATAAATAAATTTGATAAAAGACCCTCTGTAAAAACCTCCCTCAGAGACCAGCCCAATAAGCCTAGGGATCTCTATTTAAATAATATTATTTAGTCTTTAAAGTTTCCTATGCATTCATAAATATATATTGACAATAGCATTATGGCCTTCCTGCAATATCCTCTTGTAGCTCCTATGCCACTTCTCTTGCTACTTTAATCTATTATTTTTTAAAATTATTATTATCATTAACTTCCTAAGTACAATTAGTGATGTCCATATTCAAACATATGTGTAGCTATTCACTAGTTCATGAGAAACCTACTAGTGGTCATTGCATCAAAGGAGAGTGATTTTCCTACACTCAAAAGCCATCCATTGCAAGTAGTTTCTCTAATGGGAATGAGGCAATAAGGGACCCTCCTCTAACAATGCTGGACTTTGGACTTACTTGATTTTAGCTGTTGTTATTAAAGCAAATATACCTACTATAATTTAATGCTTGCAAGAGTCATTCAGAAGTACCATTTCACAGTTATTACATGTGTCTTCTGTTCTATATATTCTTTCTATCCTCTTTTCTTAAAGTTCTGGTGAACTATGGATTAGGGGGGTTAATATAGATGAAGTGTCCAGAAACAAACATGGGAGTTATTTATACTTGTCATTTTGACTTGTTATGAGTCTTCATATTCACAACTATCTAGTGTGAAAAGAAGATTCTCTTTCAAAAGTTTAGAGAAGCATTTATAAGTATAAAGGCAAGTATTTGGAATTCAGTTTGACAGCATGCCCATTTACCAAAACAGCAATAGTGGTGTCCCCTTAGGGCTTATGATAACTACAAACATAGGATAGTGAACAGAATACAATACTGTGCATTAAATTACCAGCCTTGCATCAATTCAGAAAGGGGTTGGTTCTCCTCAGAACTGTCATGCCACTATTGTACCAATAGGCATATGTAACCAAGGGAGTAATATTTTAGCATTTAGGATCCATTGCTGGGGAGAATCATTGACCCCTGAAGCCAGCATAAATTTTCTGGTATTGTGATAGCCATTCAAGAGGCAGAAAATTTCCTGGTCAATTCAAGGTTAATTTCCCCATATCATGTATAAATAATCAGTGTAAATTTAGCAATTTAGTTTAACCATGTAGTTATGGTAGTCAATCAAACAACTAAATAGCCTCTGTAGTGTGGAAAGCATCTGTGGTCCCTTTTTAAATAACTCAGAAAGAGCTATTCTGCCTGTGACCATCATCAAGATATTTTATTTAATACCCCACTGCTTTTGGTAGTTGTATTATCAAGCCATAGTGAGTACTTCTGCTTAAAACTTGCCTGGTTAAATAAATAAATGGTGGATGGATGGATGGATGGATGGATGGATGGATGGAATGATAGATAAATAGACTGAATAATATATAGATGGAATGACAATAGGTAGATAGATAGATAGATAGATAGATAGATAGATAGATAGATAGATAGATAGATAGATGATAGATAAATACATACATAGATAATAGATAGTAGATGATAGACAGACAGACAGACAGACAGATAGATACATAGATAGATACCCTAAATACAAAATAATGAGTTTCCATAATATATTTCACGTACCTTTAGTTTTGAGTAACCCATTCCTAGCCTCCCCTCCTTGCAGCCCTCATCTCTGCACTTCAGCCTTCAGCTATAAATAATTCATTCTTACATTCTACTACCCCCTCTCAAAAATATTTCTTATATGTCTGTGAGTCTTACTCTTTCTAGAAAACATCTCTTGTGAGCTTTCCTGATATAAAAGAACTCATTGATTTCTATATGCAATAGAAAAAAACCTATAACTCCTGATTAATTGTCTATGAAACTTATTCTTAAAATTCCTGGGGCAAAGAACTCAGAACACTGACTGGAGGATACTCTGGTAAAGACGAACATTTGGCCTCCTTGCCTCTGAATTAAGCCTACTGAAATGAGAAGGAATTTAATATATTCAAAGACCCTTGTTTATCATTAACTTAACCCTATTAGTAGAAAAACCTAAAGATTCCACACACAAAAACCTATTGGAACTTGTAAATGAATTCACTAAATTTGCAGAAAACAAACTCAATATAAAAAAATTAGTAACATTTTTACATAATTATGAGAATAAAAAGTAATGAGCCATGAAAAGACTCATGTTTACAATGATAACAAGATAATTAAAATATCGTGGAATAAATTTTATTCAAGAAAGTAAGTGAACTGATAGTAAAAGCAACAACAAAAACTCTTCTTTTTTAGTTTTAGTAGGCAAAGAGCACTTGCATATCGTTAATAAGATCTAGAATTGGGGTTTAACTAGTAATAAGCAACTATGAATTCAAGATAAAGATATAGGGAGAGGAATATGGCATAGAAGGAGCAGGAAAAAGAGAGGAATGAAAACAAAGAAAAAGAACATTTATTATGAGCCAAACATGAGTGATAAGGTCCAGTAATACAAACCCAGGTTACTCAAAATGACATGTTTTGCCATGAAAGAATTTACATGAACTTTGATAACCACACAAAGCAGAATGGCTTGTTTGGCCAGTGAGATGTGACTAAATATGGCAACCGGTTTTTTTTTGTTTTTGTTTTTGTTTTTTTTTTTTTGTCCTAAGCCTTATCTTATTGTATTTTCAGCTTTAGGGTTTATGAAGGTCAGATATGTACGCTTAATCTAAATTCTGAGAGTTGTTACCTATAGTTACAAGGATACTAAGTAGATAACAAATGATAGTGTATTGCACAACATATGATAACTCTCACCTGAAAAGTAGTGAGTGACAGTTTATTGTGAATCCAAATGTGAAAGACTATAGCATAGAAACAGATCTATTACTCTTGTTCTAATTACCAGTTTTAAACTTTTGACAGCTTCTTAAGCATAATAAAACATTATGAATAAAGACTTTTCTTAGTAAATTGGTGGCAATACTAGGCAGGCAGATGGGGAGGTATCTGCTATAAGCCTCATAGCATATCTGATAATTGTTTCTCCGTTCACAGACAGATACACTGAGATTGATTTCAGGAGAAGTATCATTTAATAATGGTCATCACTCCTAGCAGGAAAATTTGGGATAGGAGATTCAAACGCAACTGAAGAACAGAGGGAATTTTTTAGCTATTATAGAATTTAGAATTAAAAGGGCTTTGGGCAGTGTTGGAGTAGCTAAAGTTAGCAGATTATAACTCAAAAAAGTAATTCTATTGTCCCATCCAACCTTCAAGCTGCTTCATCCAACAAGCCTCACAGTTTAGAGAGGTTCTAGATAGGATATAAGTGTGGCTACCCCTCTCCTTAGGGGCAGCATCTAAGATTGAATCACCTGTTCCTACATTGTAAAGGAATTAAAATCATAGAAACAAGGATGATAAGTCAATCGCTTTTTGAGGTGATAGAGGAAAGGTTAAAATAATCGATGAATAATTTAGCTTCCAATAAAAATAATTTTAGCACTTTATGAACAATGTAGAATATTTACTATAGGTATACCCTCCTACCTAAAAAATTCAGTTCATAAGAGGTTAAAATTAAATATTTATTAAAATCGTTAAGATTCTAAGATAATTTTGGTTATCAAACTGCATAATTCCTTCTCTTCTCAATCATAAAATTCTACCATAGATAAAATAAACCATTTGTAGAATTTTAATACATATGCTGGTTTCTCAGAGATCTTGAAATTCACAGTATAAAAAATACATTTTTATGAATGAAGACAGACAGTGGACAAGCAAACAAAAATGTCTTTATTAAGAATCAAAGAATGTGATTTTATGCCCATGGATTGGAAAAATATTTTTAAAATGCACATATTTCATTGACAGTAAAAATAAAAAAGAAAGAACTAAATCACTGAAGAAATCTTGAGAAAAAAATGAAGCTAGAACTGTCACAATATCTGATTTCAAAATATATACCACAAAGCAATAGGAATAAAAATATAGAAATGTTTCATGACAAGAAGGGAAAAAATGAAGAAAAGAACAATTTTACTGAATTCAGTGCCAAAGAAAACCACACACATTCAGACAATTTGATTTAGATAATTATGCTGTGCATACCCAGTAGGAAAAAGATAATCCATATGAAATGGTGCTAAGAGAATTAAGCATTTACCATGAAAGCATAAAATGACCTACCTTGAGAGGTCACCAGTATATATAAAAAAAAAATCAATCCAAAATCAAAATCAATTAAAAACTTAAGTATAAGCTCTGAAACAATGGAAGAAATAGAAGAAACATATTCTCTGCTGGAGACAAACAAACTGCATAAGAAATAGGCATCACATACCTTCCTAAGCCTGGATGGAGGGGGGAGGGCCTTGGACTTTGCACAGGGCAGGGTACCCTGCCTTCTCTTAGGACTGGAGGGGAAAAGAGAGAGTGAGTGGGAGAGTGGGAGGGAAGCGAGAGGAGGGGAGGAAGTGGAAATTTTGATTGGTATTATTTATAAAGTAATAAAAAAAGAAATGGGCATCAAACATTGCTTATAAACACATGCAATTACCATCATCAGAGAAGGCACATCAAAGTACCAATGGATTATCACTTCATTCACAATGAATGTACCTATATTCAAAAGCATAAAAAAACTACCATGAATTTTGTAAAGTAATGACTATGTGGACATTCACAGAAAATGATATCAATATTTGAAAGAAAAACGTGAACTTTCATGTTTATTTCAGAAGTATACAAATTTGTGGAGATTTCCTGTCAAACTACATGTTGTTCCACAAATGAAATGATAGGGACAGAAGATACACATGCCATATACTTCTCCTCTTCCTTAAAATGCAATTAAAGCCTATCACTTCAAATAAAAAGGATGGAATTTAGGTATCTAGATGAGAAGCAAACTAAACAGGCCATAGAAAAATGGGAATATGTGATCTCACAAATATCTATAATAGGATGAGGGAAGGGTAGTGGGGAAAACTGTATAGCATGTGCCTATTCAAATAGTTAAAGTGAGAAGAATATAGGAAAAGAATGCTGAAATTATAGAAGTAGCAAGAACAATGGTTTTCATCAAAAGTTGAAAATGAAGCCAGGCGGTGCTGACACATGCCTTTAATCCCAGCACTCGGGAGGCAGAGATGGGTGGATCTCTGTCAGTTTGAGGCCAACTTGGTCTACAGGCTCCAAAGCTACAGAGAAATCCTGTATCTAAAATCGAAAAAAAAAAAAAAAAAAGAAATTGAAAAATCATAAGGTAGTGGATGATCAATGTTTTTCAGTGTGAGTTAACTAGAGTAAAGCAAAGCTCTCCAGTTCACTTGTTGTTTTTTTAGTTAGCAAAGTTTGAATAGAGAAAAGTATATCAATTTTAATTTAAGCCTATTTATTTGGAGAGAAAAGCTACTGTGTGAAGTTTCCTAAAAACTTTGTCTGCGTACCCTAGACAGTCCAAATAACAAAAGCACTCAAGAGAACCTTGGACAGCAAGTGAGTATATTGGCATTCTTTACAGGAACCTGGGTCATCATTGCAAAGCCCACCCAGGAAGTCACAACTCACAAAGCTACGTACCTATATCCCTGCACACTGGGAGGCATCTCTGGTAGCTGGACAGTGTCCTCCTCTCAACTACTATTTCCACACAGATAACCTCGGGAGTGGCCCTGGGAATCTTTCACTTTTCCAAGCTTCCTGAGATTTGAAAAGTAAAGATTTTTTTCTCTACTGGAAGTGTCCCATTGTTGGCAGTGGATACCCAACACATGTTCCAGAGAAGCAAGCTAGCAGAAAGCAGAATTAATCCTGTGTGGTAATGTAGAGTCACAATTAAGGTTAATAACAATGCACTGTGTGTTTTTAAAAGCTAAGAATAAACTTTGGGAGATTTTGCTATGAAGAAAATGTGCGTGGTGGTTTAATATAGATGAGGGTAGAAACTCTTTAGACCTAATTTAAACATTTCCCATCTACTCATTACATCATAGAGAACATTATCATCATATAGAACATTACATTTTTTTCTGTTTTATTTTCTGCATTAGTTCAAAACAAGTGAGTTACTTACCCGCATGTCACTTTCATAACAAATTATAAGTTATGGGTCATTTTGCCTTATTGAATTTTCAAATATTTTTCTTTAATTCAGTTTTTAAAATCATATGTTTTAGAACAAATTTGCACATATCATACAAAGATTTTTCAGCTACTGTTTCTAGTAGCATCAAAAAGTTGAATGAGAGGATATCTGGGGAAAATTTAATGTTTTGGGACAAATGAATGCTTAATTAATAGCTGAAAAGAAGAAACAGAATTTTTAATTATCTTCTTGACTCAATTCCTTTGTGAACATGCTATCAAGAAGAAAACAAGCAGAGACTTTGGAAAGTTAAACCTTACTTGAAAGAATCTTTACAAGATTTGCAAAGATAATTGAAACTGATGATGGAGGCATTTAAATACAGGGAATCCTCTTAAAGCTGTTGTGTGTCCTTGAATCAGAGAGGTTTTACAACATTCGGCATTCCTAATGCTTCTTTATAGCTCCTTTATTTTGTATTATGTATTCAGTCCTATATTAAGTTAAGAGTGACAATATTTTAATAGGGGGATCCTGATATATAACATATAATAGTAAAGGTATGTGAACTCAGTCACAAAAGGACAACTACTATGTGATTTAGATACCTTTATGCCAGATTACACTTGGTATATAAAATATTATAGCAATAAAATGAATTAAATGGCAAGTATGACTTTAAAAATAAACTCTTGCCTTAAATGGTAAAGGATGGACCAGAAAAATGATTGATCCAGGGTGATGTTCTATATAGTCAAAACAAGACGTTGCACTTTGAACCTTTATTCCTCAAAATTGATCAAAGTAACCAAGCATGGCTGGCATTTCATTTGGTAACATAAATCCCCTGCCTGAGCTATATTTTGCAATGAAATGCTAGAGAGCAGTTGGATATAATTTTTCCATAATAGAAATAGCAAAACATCTTCCCTGTTAGCCCATAACAAACAATATTCATATCAAAATGAACCTATTTAATGAAAAGTGTAGCTGCTTTTATGCACTTTTATAGCAGTTTGATCATATTTTGGCATAATCAGCACTGAAGTAAATCCAGTATATGTCTCAATGGAAAGTGTTAAAGTGGAATAAAACATCACATAGATCTAGTTTCTCATGCTCAATTTTTAAAATGATGTTCAAAATTATACAGAACTATGCTGCTTAGGCACTTCTTTAATGAATCGAAGTGAAAGATAGTGCTGTCTTATAAACAAACAGGCACATAGAAACAGTAAAGTGGAAGAGAGGATTCGGAGAATTGCATTATGCTAATCCCAAGAAACTAATTCTTGTGATGTAGTACAAGAACAGTCTATATCCTATTCACTTCAAATAAGAAAATATACTGCAGAGACTATTCCAAAGTTACTGGTACTTCAGTATAATATTCATGCTTTTTTTTTTTTTACCTTTTACTGAAAATGTTTTTTTTTCTCACATAATATATCCTGATTACAGTTTCCCTTCCCTCTATTTCTCCCTGATCCTCCCTAACACCCGACCCACCCAGACCTATTCCCTTTCTGCCTCTCGTTGGAAAACAAACAGGTTTCTAAATATAATAATAAAATATAATAAGATAAAACAAAAAAATTGGAACTGGACAAAACAATCAAACAGAAGGAGAAGAGCTTAAGCTAATGCAGGAGAATCAGAGACATACTAATTAATATTATTGCGACTTCAATAAAAAAAAACTAAGCTAGAAGCCATAATATACACAAAAGAAGACCTGGTTCAGACCAGTATAAGCTCTGTGTGTAATGTCATAGTCTCTCTGCATATACAGGAGCTTCGATTATGTTAATTTAGAGGGTCACATTGTCTTCATGTCCTTCATTCCTTCTGGCTTCCACACTCTTTCTCCTCCATTGTCACATGGTTTGCTGAGTTCTTTTCTTTTCTTTTCTTTTCTTTTTTTTTTTTTTTAAGTGGAAGAACGGCAGCCTTTATTTTGTCCAGCAACCTTTTATAACTCTACTCCTTCTGTGGAGACCTGTTTGCTGAGTTCTTACAGGAGGTATTTGATGGAGAAATCCTATTTAGGGCAGTGTGTTCCAAGATCTCTCACTCGCTGTATAATGTGGGCCTTTGTGTTGTTCCCAGTTGTTACAGGTGGAAGCTTCTCTGATGATAGTTGAGCAAGGCACTTATCTGGGAGCATAGGATTTGATTTAATAACTGTGCTCTTTTGTGTTTCTTTAAGCTTGGTATTTGCTTTTGCCTTAGATGCCTGGGTTATTAAGTTTTCGGTTCTTGGTCAGCCAAGCAGAGGCAGATGTGAGTTTCATCTGTGGTGTGTGCCTTCAGTGAATTCAGGTACTGATTGGTTACCCCCATGAGCTTTGTGACAGCATACACTAGGGCATGCATTTTTTTTTTCTAGTGAGGATTTTAAACATAACCTTTCAAAATTAAATCAATATTCTAAAAGAGAAAGCAACTTGACTTTCTAAATTTGAGGATTCATCATTTTAACCTCATCTTTATGATGGCACGCATAAATTTATTTGATTTCCTATATGTTTAAATATGATGGTATGTTTAATAGAAGATGATAAACATAGGTAAAAATATTGTTGGTGTTATAAGAATGATATTATTAATTAACACAGACTGACTGTGAAAAATGTATTATCTACTGTTAAATATACTATGCTTATAAATACTGTAAATCAATATGATTATTTTCTGCTGGGTACATCATATGCAATTGTAATTATGATTTCTCATTTCCACTTATGCAAAATATGGCATTAACATTTTCTTTAATTGTTATTGTCTCTCTGCATATTTATATTGCTACAATACACCTTACAAAAATATTCAAACTCACTAAGATAGAACAAAGAACTACAGAAACAAATTGGCTTATTACATTTAAATGTTTTTAATATAGGCTATATGCTTTATTTGACAACTTCTGCATACTAATAATATAGAGAACATTGTGAAAGAACAAGTATCATCCTTCTATCACATGACAGCAGGCTACTTTAATTTCTCCTGAAATAAAAATAGTCTTTAGAGTCACTAGTATCAAATTATTCTCGTGACAGTCCAGTATCCTGTAATCATCTGAAGAGTATTTGGCAACTACAACTCCTTTTGATCCCAACTTCTATGATGTTATAAAATACATTGCTTGTTCTCAGTTGACTATTCTTACATAATAAAATAAAAAAAACATATCTCAGAGAACTAAATATCTATATTCAAATTAGGATTCATCATATCTGAAATACTGAACCTTGAGTTTGCAACAGATCATAATACTATACTAATATATTAATCCTTTCTGTACAATGATAGAAGATTTCAGACAGGGTTTAAGTGTGATTTCCAAAAGGTTACAAACAAAATGTTCACACAAATGTTAAATGAACATTTGTCAAAGTTGACATCTCAATCATTATTTAGTGATGAAATCAGTAATGGGTTCAATAGATTTAGCAGTATTTGAGAATACAGAAAACAAATAGAAACAGATAAACATTGCATTTGATAAATTACTAGGTTAAATGTCAAACTGGCTAATTTCCAATATGGCCTTAAGCCATAATACTTGGTTTTATCATTTCTATTAGATAGAATAAAAGATTATAGCACTGCTGAATGAAATTCTGCAACTAAGCTAGTCTCTTCAAGGATGAAATATTATCTGTTAGTAACTACATCACTGCACGAAGAGAATATTCAACAAATTATTCTACCGATATCCAAACTATGAATATTATTTATTTTATAGCTTTTTCTTTTTTGATCACAATTTTTCTTGGCCACAGACACAAAAAGCTTTTGCCTCTTATGTTTGGTTCGACAATCTGCACACATAAAGAAACTGTGTTAGTCTACCAAACATACCTTCTGATGTGTGTTTCCCTTCAATAGCTCAGCTGGTACAGCGGAGGACTGTAGTATCTTTTTTTTTTTTCTTTCTTAGTATCTTTTTTTTTTAAACAAATTCACAAAATGCTGACAACTTCAGTGAAAGTTTGAGGTACAAGTGCACAGTTGAAAGCCCTCTGATGACCCTGTCTCTTTGCTTTTCCTTATGAAATATACTGCCTTCAATCCATGAACTCTGAACCTCATTTCTTCAGAGTAACGGAAACTTGCAAGTGTAACTGTATTCTCACTGCCTAAGTTCAATTCCCTGAGAGCAATAAATTGAAATGCTAGCTAAACCTAAGTTATTTCTCTTTTTCAAAAATCAATTATTTCTTTAAAAAATTTTAATGTTGTACTTTTTATTATTATTAGTTGGTTAATTAATGTATTTCCTATTCATTTAGTTTAAAGGAACTGAAATCAAGATTGGGAAAAATAACTAATTAAAAATCATCATAAATACCTTTCACTATTTTATTAATTTTTATATAAAATAGAGAGAGATAAAAAATGTAATTCTATTGGTTACATTCAGAACTGCTATGTAGATTTCTGTGAAGAGAATTACTGTTTGGGTGCTGAGTTCCCAGGAGCTGCTTTGTGGCTTGTTCTTAGTCCTTACTCATCTGAAACCATTAATAGTTACATTCCTTTGGTACTTGCTATCCATTTTGGGGCTTTCTTTATATCATAAAAGCCTGGGGAATATTTCTGGAAATAAAGGAGTCTTCTTCTGTCTTCATTGGTAATTTGAAAAACACTCTTCTTGTTCCAACCTAGTATAATGAAACTGTGGAACCAGAAATGTGACATCTGTGGAAACAGATGTGACATCAGTGGTGGGACTGGGACATTAATCCAGCCACAAAAAATGTCAAACTACAATCTATATTGCCTACAAGATGTGCTGAGGCAGTGGGGGTGCAGAATTTGAGGAAGTGTCCAACTGATGATTTGTCTAATCTGAGACCAAAGCCACTAGTAGGAACTCATGTCCAACACTACCATGAGTCAGAGGCTAAACAGCCAAGAGACATACAATAAAGAAAATATGTTAGGTTCTTTTTATTTATGTTGTGGTTGTTAGCTTGTTGGGTGTTTTGGAACTCCTAATAGTTGCAATGGGAGCAGTGTCTCTGAATCTTTTCTCTGCTCTTGGGTCTATTCCTCCTACTAGGTTGCCTTTCCAACACTTGATATAAGGGTTCATGCCTCGTCTTATTGTACCCATCATGCTGTGTTTGTATGATATCCTTGTGAGGCCTGCTTTTTCATGAAGGAAAATGGAAGAAGAGTATACCTGTGGGGAGAGCAGGGGAAGATTAGTGGGAGTGGGATGGAGGGCAAACTGTGGTCACATGTAGTTTATGAGAGAAGAATACATAAAGAAGAAAATAAATTTATCCCTCTTTGATATCACACATCAAGTGCTTGCTTGCATCCAAGATATCACTTCCATATGTTTTTGCAAACTGACTTACTTTTCTTTTGGTTATTGCTTTTATTTTTTTAATAAAATGCAATGTGTAGTTTTAGATACAGATGTTGAAAATAGCTAGTCTATCCAAATATTTTCTTTATCTAAGGGTCTATGGCTATGTCTTATTGGGTGCCTTCTCTGTCCTTAACATTTTCTTACCTTTTATCTGTTTATTTGAACCATTGTGCTAGCTATTCATCTTTTGCTATAGGGAGGATTGGTAGAGGGAGGGGAAACGTTGATTAAGATGTCTTGAAAACAAAACAAAAATAAGTAAAAAAACAAAAATGGAAAATAAACTATTCTCAAAACACTGCATATCTCGGGGACAATTCCAAAGTTTTAAAGCATGCATCACCAACAGAACAATCAACAGTAAGGCTCAGATTTCATTGTATTAGTCAAATTATAAGATGATGTAGAAAAATATATGACAATGAAGGAAAACATTAGCCAAGATAAACATGCTCAGAAATAATCCCTTACACAAGTACATTTTATCTACTGAACAATATGTTGTATCTGTACCTTATACTACTAGAAAGCATGACCGCATTAACAATGACAGAAGACATTACAATGACCATATTAAACTCGTAGAGATGAAAGACAGACTTTCTCTATAAAAGTACACATAATGCTTAGGCTTCACAATAAAAAAAAATAATAGTGCTACAAGCCCTTACAATTACTACAAATAATTTTCACTGGTAGAGTTCAAAGACTAGCATATAACCCTTTTTTTTGAAGCAATGACAACAGCACAGTAATGTTCAGAGACCGTCCGTTCTGCTGAGGATATTGTAACGTATTTATAGTAGAAGATACAATTATCCCCTCAGCTTAAAAAGTTATTTTGTCTTGTTGACCATGTCTTTGGCTTTACAGAAGCTTTTCAGTTTCAGGAGGTCCCGTTTATTAATTTCCCTGATGGCTAAGGATCTCGACCATTTCTTAAGTATCTTTCAGCTATTTGTGAGAAACTATCTGAATTTTAATAATTGAGGAATTATATATCTATTACTAAGTATCTTCCATAATCTACTGTATTTCTTCAAGTCTTATCTGAATTCTTTTCTTAAAAATACAACATTTTCACCATTATCCTGTACACATGAACCTGTTTCTACACCATTAGCTGATCCCTCATGTAAACAACTTTGAATTGAGTCACTAACTTTTGTTTCACAGCAAAATTAGGAGGGAAAACTATGAATTTTATCAGAATCATATATTGTAGTGGATTAATGATGTTTAAAAATATAGTTAACATTATTTTCTTTAGGCACATGTTATTTACACCTTCTTAGGTCCAATAAAAGGTAACATGTTGATTATATGACTCACAATTAAAAGGAAAAACAAAATCATAAATGTTAGCCTATGATAGATATACATTATTCATTCTTTATTACATTTTTAAGATGAATTAATAAAGTGTGTGTGTGTTTGTGTGTGTGTGTGTGTGTGTGTGTGTGTGTGTGTGAGAGAGAGAGAGAGAGAGAGAGAGAGAGAGAGAGAGTTT
>NW_004949100.1:2717263-2758512 GCF_000317375.1 Microtus ochrogaster | reverse complement strand
GAGAGAGAGAGAGAGAGAGAGAGAGAGAGAGAGAGAGTTTGTCTGAGGATGTGCATACTGTGATTTATGTGCAGTAGTAAAAGCAAAATGTGCTAGCATTGTTTCATTTCTCCACTATGCAGATTTCATGGAATAGACTCAGGTTTCCATGTATGATGTCAAGACCTTATACATACTGAGCCATCTCCAGGTAAGTAGCATCTTGGTTTTCCTAGGATTGTGGTCCTAATGTGGCAGATCTTTAGTAAATGTTTCTTACCATCTAGTTCTCGTGGAGAGCCAAAAATAAACTAGTAGAAATAAATAAATAACAGTAGGAGGCAAGCATGTTGGAGGATCAGTGTATGCGATGATTGACTGGCAAGTTTATTGTCATTTCACATTTTGAAGTTTATACCTGTCTAGGCTAAAATACAAGAAGTCTATCTTGGATGACAGGTCTTCATGAACATCTCGAAACTGCCCATCAAAGTTGCTTACTGCTCTGAATGAATTCTTCAGGAGGTTTACAGTAAGGTCAGTGACCTGACCTGTCTCTCCTTCTTACATCAAAAAGAAGACCGATTTGTTGTAACACGTACTGAAGATAATGCTCTCCTTTGTGGAAATGTGGGACTGTCTTCTAAGAGTCATATCAAAAGACAGGATTTCTGAAGATCTAAAATTCTTCTCATGAAATCCACCTGGGGCCATCTGCATATTTAATGAACAATCAGCAGACTTGGGGAGTCCTTACAAATAGAACAGTTTTTACTGACTGCTGCTCTTCAAAAGTCCTCTGCTATAAACCAAGAATTTCTTTTCTCCTGCCAGCATCAATGAAAATTAATAAGTTATGATGTTAACCATCAATAAAGTCTCCCAGCTCCCAAATACTGGACAGATGGATAATATATTATGTTCACTATGAAGTTTCCTGGTATCCTTTAGTAAACCAACTGGCCCATTTTCCTCAAAGATATCCCTGATTATTAAAATATGAGCTTCAAACACACACATATGCATACATTGTATGTGTATATACATTGTCATATAAACACACAGATGTATCCTAATAGAACTGAACATATGGCAAAAGTTTTAAAATTTTAAATTAATTAAGAATAGATAGTTTATTGTCTCTTCCTCAAACATTATTATAAATTTGCATAATACTTTTAGACGTGTAAGACGTTGACATGAACTTAGATAATAGTTAAAAAAAAAGAAATTATAACCATTGAGATTCTGTGTATATTCCATCTTTAGATGGCTTATTTTTCTTTCCTTCTTTAATCTATGACTGTTTATACTGCCTCTTTAAAGACTTTGTTTTATTTTTTGAAACTATTATTTTTTATAACTGGTGTCACACTTTTTCTTCTCTCAAGCCTATGCATATTTCTAAAACACACTGTGACCCACTGAGAGTTTTTTTGGGGGGAGGGTTCTGATCTGTCTTTAATGCATATCTGTAATTATTTTCGGACCTGGTGTGGTTCTTGTTTTGTTTCGTTTTTGTTTGTTTGTTTTTTTTGCTAAGCATGTGTATCAAGGACCAACCTTGGGGCCCAGTCTGTTGATTCCACAGTATTCAAGATGGTGGAGTTATATCGACCACCTCTGTGAGCAGCGCTCAATGGCCCACCTCCAGGGACACAGTGGGTCTAAGTCGCCATTAAGCATTCTGTAACATGCTGCTCTATAACAGAGCAAGCACAAATCAGGAAGCTGGCTCTTAAAGAAGACATGCATTATTGCCATTAATGCTGAGTCTGGAAGCCTTCTCTTAAAAGAGTTGCACCTCTGCTTGCCACCAGCAAACAGAGCCTATATGAAAAAAAAATGCAGCTACCAAGAAGCTGTGCTTGGCTCTCATTTTTGTAGTTCTAAAAGCCCTGTTTTTTTTTTAAGTTATCTTATGTCTTATGTGGATCTATGCCCCAAACTGTGGCATAATTTTGTAAGCAGAGACTCTCATTCATTCCCTGCTACCCAGACACAAATAACCACACAGAATCTATATTAATTACAACACAGTTTAACTGATATCTCAGGCGTATTTCTGCCTAGCTCTTAGATACCATGTAGTTGCTGAAGCAGAAAAATACCCAAAACTTTTCCCGATAAGCCACAGCCTTGAGACGATACACAGATTAGTAGAAATAGATTAATTTAAGATACAAGAACTAGTTAGAAATATCCTTGAGCCATTGGCCAAACAGTGTTGTAATTAATATAGTTGCTGTGTGTTATTCAGGTCTGGGCAGCTGGGAACCATATAAGCAGTCTTTGCTTACAGTAGCCTTGAACTCGCAGAGATCAATCTGCCTCTGTCTCTTAAATCCTGGGATTAAAAGTTTATGTCACCATTACCTGACCGACCTCTAGTGGCTTTAGCTTTGCCTCTGATTTTCAGGCAAGATTTTTTTTCATTAAAAAACCCGTATAGAAACTAGAATAACAGTAAATTTTCATCCCACAAACAAATATGCAATAGTTAATAGCTATCACTTTGAAGTCTGAAGACCCTGACTTAATAGATGTTTTTACTTTTACTGTGTTTCAGACTTTTGCAAAAAAAAAATAAAAAATGAAAAAGAACCTCTTATGCTTGAATCTCATTGTAAAATAGGGATCATTAGATAATTCATATAGCTGTAAATATATGTTTTAGGTAGGTGTTTTATATCAGAATCTTGGAAATGAGAAGGTCACACCAAATAAGAATTAGTTATTTATACAGAGGTCTTGATTATAATGCTTAATATTATATAAGTGAGTACATATACACAGAGTGTGAAAGCTGTGCAAATGTTTACAGAGGCCCAGTGTCTCATCCGTGTATACTGACAGGTCAGAAGTCAGTATCTGTGCCTTCCTCTGCTGCACTTTATATTTTTAAGATGAGGTCCTACTTTGTTAAAATGGCTGGCCTGATATTCTCCAGAATCTGTTTTCATTGCCCCATTGCTGTGTTTTGGACATTGGCTGGCATGCTTATGCAGTTAAGTTTTTAACCCATGGAGTCATTTCCCCAGGCACTAGTATTCCCTATTTTTAAGATTGAATTTAACACTCCTTAAATTATATTTATTTTAATTTTAAAACATGGTTTTGCCATAATTTTCAGTTTCCATATTAGATCTGTTCAAATTAACAAGTGCATATGCTTCTTGACACATCACCCATAATATTTTAATAAGGGAATTAATGAGATGTTTAACTATTTTATCTATGAGAAGAAAAAAAATGTTCCAAAAGAACTTAGCCCAAGGGAAAGATTAATTATACCCTAGAAAATATGAATGATAATTTAAGTAGAAGTCATTTTAAGTTAGAGAAACATTGAAATAATGTACTTCAAATGCTTTTATTTTCACAATAACTCCACAGGATCAAAGAAAGGAACTTCACCACCTATATTACCCTAATCACCAACTCTCAGTCGTTTTTGTTTTGATTTGTTTTAGTCAGTTTAGAGAAATTACCCGTGCAAATGCCTTACTATTTGAAAAACAAATTCCTGGTTTTTCAAGTATAAAGATCCTTCACCCTTTCTCCTGTAATTTGTTCATTTTAGCTATTTTTTTTTACTCTGTGGTCATGTTTATTTTACAGAAAAAAAAGAGAGTACTATGTCTTCATGAAAATAGAAAGAGGGGTGAAGAAGGAAGTCCAGTCAAAAGGAATTCTAATCCGTATCTGGACGATGGAATATAAAACAAAAAGACTAGAAGAAAATCGGCAGACAGGAATTAATGCAGGGAGATTTAGGCTTTATTGGTAAATCTGACCAGAACTGGAAAAAGTGTTTGCTAGCTTCTCTCCAGATTGCCTTGAGAAGCTTTAAAATTTTATAGAAAACATAAAAAGAAATCCCACCAGGAAATACAGACGTGTTAATTTAGTTGTGAGTCAGATAGTGTGAAACTTCTTGGAAAAGGAGCTCTAGTCCTGCTGCCAAAGACTGAGCCAATATTCGCGCTGACTCTTCTGTTTCAGCATGGGATCGCTGGGAATTTTGCATATTCCTTCAACCCCACCGACCATTACAGCTCTCTCCCTCTCTTCCTTTCTCTCTTCCTCCTCCCCTCCTCTCTCTCATACACACACGCGAGCACACACACACACACACACACACACACACTCACATCATTGTAATAATGTACTAATTTATTCTCCTAAATGATGTGTGCTTCACACTTAAAGAAATTTCTGTGTATGTGTTTGCATAGCTTTCTAATTTCATTTTTCTTGTGATAGATACCACCTCATCCTTAGAAGAATAAGGTAGGGTGATTAGAATAAAATCCCTTCAATTATTATTTTGACAGAGGATTTTAGGAACTTCTCTTTCTTGGTTTCATTTGTGACACCTTATATACCTAGGAAATGCCAGGTTTTGGTAAGACAACAATATTTAGGTCAAGTTAGACTTATTCATGCTTGAAGATACTTCTGTCAGTTGAAAAAGAGAACCATCAAGAATCGTTTGAGTTGATCAACTGTGTATTGAAAAACTCAGTATTAACAAAATCAAATTCTTTGTTCAAAGTATGAAAAGAAAAATAAAAGACTGAAGAATATTAGTATTGCTTGCACTAAATTTGTCTCAATGTTGCATATTTACCCACTGTGCAAACAGTTACCCCTGGATGTAGGCTGCTGCCCAACCACAGAAATGGGTAAACATGAGTGAGTGAGTGAGTGTGTGTGTGTGTGTGTGTGTGTGTGTGTGTGTGTGTGTGTGTTTGCACTGAAGAGGGTTCACGGGATTTTGACCAATGCTGATCCATTCCTGGACCACTTTTTTGAAAAACCAAGCTGAAAAACATTCATGCTTGGTTTTCCCTAATTTATGTAATTCAAATAGTTTGGACCCTCCACAGAATAATAAAACCAAGGTGTACAGGAAAAAACAAAACGTCATCCTCCTTTTTTTCTCCCCCTCCTCACTTTTATGTGTCAGATAAAATGACATTTGCCTGGCTTTCAGATAAGCATTTTTACCATAGGATATATTGAACCATATTAGCTATAAATCTGGCAAACAGCATGTTTTTTTTTTGTTGAATTTAAATATTGATTAAATACAAACAAGAAATTTTCTAGTAAAGCAGTAGTCAAAGCCCTTGAAGTTATATCAGTTCTTACCTCTCATCCTTCTAGAAGTTTAAGGAGATTAAAGTGAAGATGAAGAGGCTCTGCTTCACCCAATTAGCTTATCTATGGGACTTCCTTTATATCTTAATTCCTAAAACAAAACAGCAAGTATGCAGCTAGACCTGGGTGAGATGCTGCACACTCCCCACAGTGCCCTGGTAACTAGAAATCATTTTAAGAAGCCTTGTGGCTGCACAACATAGTAGGGAAAGAGTGGGATTGAAGTCCAGGAACCCAACCTTCAAAATAAGCCAATTAAATCTTTAAAATTCGGAAAGAACGCTAAAGGTGTATACAGACGCTGCAAACTGCAGAAATCACGGACTGTTTGGAACACTTAACATGAAGTGCATTGCCTCCGTAGGATGAGAGGGTTAAGAAGCTGAACACAGCAAACACTTGTTCTTTGATATGAAACTGGAGCTGCAGCTTGCTAATCTTGATCACTGAAACTTGAATTTATTCTCAAGACTTTGTTCAAAACACCTATTTGTCATTTTGAAGAATTATCTCCTTGATGTTAGCAAAGACCATCAGTTCTTTAAATTGGAATCTTTCCGTATTTCCACCAATTAATGAAACATGGGTGTTGTGGACATACATGTTTTTTTTTTTCCTTTTTAAAATGTATCTTTTTAAAAAACTATCTTCTCACATTTTGTATGCCTAATCCATTTCCTATTCTCGCCCCTCTTCCTGCTCCCTCCACCTTCCCCCTTCCACGCAGCATACACTCCTCAGAGAGGATAAGGCTTTCCATGGGGAGTCAACAAAGTCTATCACATTGCTGTGAGGCAGAACCAAGACCTGCCCTATATATTTCGGCTGAGTAAGGTATCCTTCCACGGAGAATGGGTTCCAAAAGCCAGAACAAGCAGTAGGGATAAATCCTAGTCTTACTGCTAGTGGCATCACAGTCTACCCCAGCCGTACAACTGTCACCCACATTCTGAGGGCTTGCTTTGGTCCTATGCTGGTTCCCTCGCTGTCAGGCCGGATTGGAAGGCTTTTATTAGCTCAGGGAAGCTGTTTCAGTGGGTCTCCCCACCAAGGTCTTGGCCTCTTTGCACGCGTTCTTACTCTTCCCTTTCTTCAACTGGACTTTGCAAGCTCTGCCTATTGCTCTGCTGTGGTTCTCGGCAACTACTTCCACCAGTTGCTGGTTGTAGGTTCGATGATGATACTTAAGATAGTTATCAATTTAAATATAGGGCAAGACCAGTTTGGGCACCCTCTCCAATTTTGCTTAGGGCCTAAGCTGTGGTCATCATTGTGGACTCCTGGGAATTTCTCTAATGGCTCCCTTAAACAAGATATCTTTCCTCTGTTGAGACCATCATGTTCCGTCTAGTTCTCCGTCTCCCTCCCTTTCTCCTTTCTTCTCCCCCTTCTGCCTTGCCTTCTCTCTCCACCACCAGGCTCCCAATTTTCTCTGGAGATCTTGGCTATTTCCCCTTCCCAGAGGTATCTATGTATGTTTTTCTTAAGGTTCTTCTTGTTACTTAGCTTCTCTGGGGTTGTGGGTTATCCTTTGCTTTACAGCTAGTATTCACCGATCCCATACATGTCTTCAGAGCATTGTGCTTTTGAGATTCATACATATAATTTAGTTTTCAAGAGTTGAAATGCTGATAGTTTGTGGTCTCTATACACTTAATATTTAAAAGAACAGTATCAATATTCAATACACTCTGGATTTGCAAATGAAACCTTTTTTTAATATTTTGTCCATTAGATCGAGAAAACTTACATCACTGCATCTTAAAACATTATTTTTTAAAAAAAGGCCATGGCAGTTTTATTTAGCTGACATGACAAAAACATGGTCTATAAATCATAAATCACTTCATCAGATTTTATAGTTAAGTTTCTATACAGATATTCCATATATCCCACGAAGTAAGGACTCTTAAGTTAGCCTGAATGCTTCCAGGTCCAAATACCATGCATACTGAATTGATTGGTAACTTAAGCCATCTCTTGTTTCCTTTGATCTTCCATGCTGGCAGAAGTGCCTGTTGACTGACATCACCAGCAGCGGAACCTCACTAGACAGAGCACTAGCCTGAAGAAATACAAAGAAAAAAAAAATAAAACAGCCTGTCAAACATGAATGATCAAAAGTGATGCTCCTCTGGCATATTATCAGGGCCAGGTAAATGAACAGGTACCTTAAATCAGTGTGATTTGAAATTAGTGAAAAAGAGAGATTTTACAATTTCAATTTTAGCAGACAGCCTAGTAACACATTCTCTTTTCAGTTCAAAGCATAGAAATAATCTTCAGATAATCCACGTCTTTGGTCATCTATGATATGTATACATTTTAGAAGATGTGTAGTATGTTATTAATGATTTAGCACTCTTGCTTTTATTTTCTCTTTGTAAAACAACAAACAAAGCTACGGTGAGATCAAAGCCTCTTGGATCAGCATGTTTGAATATATCTATCAAACAGATGCTTTTCTGTAACTTACTCCTTTTTCTGTTTTATATGAAGGAAAATTATATATCCCCCTTTTTTTTAACAATACGAATTTGAAGAGTACTTTAAAGGGTAGATCATAGGTTAATAATTTGTATTCATTCATTGTGATCCATGGCAATTATTTGAGATAACATCCTACTGCTACATTTAATTGCTCTTCTGGAAAGAAAGGATTAAGGACCATTATCAAAGACCAAGTAAGTGTTGATCTCTTCTCCATGACTCTTTACACCATGATCCTGTCTGTTCCATTATCTTATCCTAAAGCACTCAGGCATTTGCTCAGACTCAGCTTCTGTGGCCAAATAGATTTAAAAAGCTAAGCAATCATTGTAGTGCCTAAGCGCCTTATAGGAGAAATAGTTCAATATTTCCCCACTTCTGAATTAATTTATGCAATCTTCTATGTAAGTAATATTGTTTCCATTTTGCAGTGGGGTGAAAAGCACTGTGACCTAACACGTCTTTGCCCCTCCAATTTCTAAGATTAAACCAAATTTTAATGACAAGTTATTTGTGCAGAAACACTTACGCTAATGAAAGAAGCTTGTATTGAACCCTGAATTTCAGAGTGCAATTCCTAAAGGAGCCCTTGCCTGTCTTTTATCTCTAGCACCTTTCCCCTAACTACCACTTTTGACTACTCAGCATCTCTTGGGTCAAGTGCATGGATTTCTCGCCCCTTCTTTCTGCCCTTCAGGAGTCCTCATCCTCTTAACTGTGGCGAGTTATTTGACTTACCCTACTCACAAAGTCTCTTCTCCTGGTGTTTTTGTGCTAAATTCTATCCTGAGTTCAGAACATTTTACGGTTATCTGATTAAAACCCAGTGAAACTGAACACAGGGGAGAGAACAGAATATAAAACAGCCAGATAACCTAAAGGAGATCAATTTAAATCTGTTTTTAAGCGTATTAATAATGTGGGTTCTGCCTTCTTTCTGCATTAATGCACCTGCTGGGATTTGCAGCAACAGGCCAGCAGGAATGCTTCCGTTGGATATGATTAGTCCTGGAGAACTCCAGTCTTCCATCCTGAGCACCTCCCACTGCAGGTTTCTCTCTTTTCCTTCCTTCAGTTCCCTTCAGTGTTTCTGGTGGTCCCTGAGCACTTGTTTCTTCTCCTTGAAGTTCAGTGCAATCCTGGCCAAAAGGAAAAAGAAAACAAAATCCTTGCCCTATTTAGGACATCATCTTTAATTTGCTGAGTGAAATTTCTAAAATAATCGCTTAAGATGCAATTCCTTGCATTTCACCTTACATTTATTTTTTCTGATTTTATTTCTGAATATAAGTAATGAATGAATCTATGAATAAACAGAAAGACCCATTTTTCTCCCTTGGCATTATTAAAGTGCTTCCTTGCAGTCTTAGCAATGAAAAAGGTTCTAGGGATCTTTAGGTGGGTTTTTGGATAACTGTGTCTACCTGCAAGACTGGCGACCTACTTGACAGAAGGAGAAAACTGACTTTAGTAAGTTTCCTCTGAGCTCAGTATGCTGGCTTCTCCATACACACACACACACATGCATACGAACATGCATTCGCCTTGGCACATGTATACATATACACACACAAATACATTAGTGAATGAATGAAAGTAAAGAAAATGTAAAAGCTTCTGGGCCATTAAAATGAGTTACTGGTTAAAGTGGCTGCCATGCAAGCCTGAGAAACGGGTTCAGCTTCTCAGGTGCCATGTTAAACCAGACATGCATTATAATTCTATCATGGGTCGAATAGACAGAAAGATCACTAGAGTTCATTATACATCCTGCCTATTAGAAAAAAAATAACCTCCAGGTCCAAAGAGAGATAGCTCTAAACTTAATGAGAAAACTGATAGAAGATGGTGGACCTCTGACATTCATATGTCTAAGTGTGCTAGTACATGTACATACTCACATCAACATATACATATCCACCACACATGTACACACACAGCTACTTTCTCACATTGAATCTAAAACCATAAGGCACCGATATGATTTAAATATGAAGAAAATGAACAAAACAAAAAACTGATACAATTATTAAAAAAACTAAAATTAATAAAGGTTTCCAGATAGGTATAAGGTTCATGATTCTACAATTTATTAGTTACATCCAAGTAATGGTAGGACATTGCATTTTACTAAACAAGAGTTGCTTTCCAAAAATTGACCAAAAGTTTTATTAGGCACAGTTGTCTTCACGTGACAATGAGTTGTTTTAGTTTTCTGTTGTTCACAGGGAAGGTGCCTTCTACAAAGAACATCACGGGACTGTAAGAGTGGCTCCATGTATCTCACCCACCAAGGGCTGTTATTCAAAAGAGTAAAAAGTAAACCTTTGAGAAACAAGAACTGGTTGATCCTTGAATAACATTTTTCTTTTCTATTTATTTATTGGAGAGGAGTTGATATGAAAATAGTTGATTATGAAAATATACATATATATTTAAATCAAAGTATCTTAGAAATTTCCCGTGAAGAAGTGAACATTACTTCCACATAACATTTTAAATGCTTTAAAATTTTTGAGCAAAGTTTAGTTCTAAAATGGTGTTTATTAAATTAGTATTGTTAGTATACAGGTTATTATATTGTTTGCCTACGAAATTTTTTACAATTCATAACATTCCAATTTTTGGTAGAGTTGGTCATACAGAGTATGCCAAATATAAGCAACAATATTAGTGGAATACATAAGGCTTCAGGAGAGAATGACCATTATGCCATACTACATCTCAATTTCCTGCATCATCATTTGCTAGTAAATATATCAATTCACCGAGCTTTGGTGAGTGTCTATTACACATTCTTTTTATTCAACTTCCCATCATTCTCAATGTCATTTGAAAAATTGAAAAACATGTCATTCAAAACAATTTTGTGGACAGAGTCTATAAAAATTAAGAACAACAATTTTACTGAGGAAAAACAGCATCCTGCGGGACCACTAGAAATGATTCTCAATTTGGCCGCTACAATGAAAATCTGACTCACACTCTATAAACTTTGTCCTTGAAGCGGACCTTCATCTTAACAGCTGGCCCTCAATTCGGTCATTTCTAAGTGAGTTATCCATTTATCTCCAAATAGTATGAGAAGGCTGACAAAATAAAACATACACAAGGCCAAGCATCTCTGAACCATGACGTGGAATAAAGGTGTCCAGTGTGCTCATTATAAAGCCCCTGACACTGACTCAGCACCACAGTAATTTTGCTGTTATCTTTTTTTTCCTGTGCCCCTTTATTCTTATATAGCTAATCCTTACAGGATGGATATATAAGCAGAGTAGGCTATAAAAAACTGAAATTAAGACAAAAGGCCAGAACATATATAGCCTTATGGACATGGTTGTAACTGTACAATCATTTAATAATTGGCCAGCATTGGTTCATACATTTACTAGGAAATCTTACCCTTGGCATGGTGTGACTCACGAGGAAATAAACAAGAGGAGAATACAGATTTCCGGAATACAAATTAATGTTTTAGCTGCTTTTGTAAATGAATAAATGCAGTTCTTGTGCTATTTCATAAGTTTGTGTTGCACATTATTTCTGCTCTCCCATCCATTCTGTCTTAGTTCACCCCAACACTCACTACCTCCCTCCCAGTCCCTGTTCTTTTCTATCTGTTTTCCCACTTCCATACCTGAGCACACCTTAACATTCATGACCTGAAGGAGCTAATAATAAAGTACTATGCACACAATTTAATTCCTCATTGCCACGATCCATATACTATATTCCTCAAGGAAAAGCACTTTTGTTGGCAATCCACAATCACGTTTTACATATATTCAAAAGTAGAAAGTAGTTTTGAGTCCCTCATTTCTCAGAATTCAAGAAGCTAAGCAGCATCCCAATGTCAAGGTCAGCCTCAGCTACATAGATGAGGGCTGGTGAAGAATGCCTGAGACCTTGTCTGTAAACACAATATCAAAATGAATCGTTAGACTACTGAAGGTTAGCACTTTAAAATTTTCCCTCACATTTTCATTTTACTTCAGTACTCTAGATATCAATGTCCCTTATTGAGAACAGTTGCATATCTAGTTGAATATGTTACCAATAATCTGAGATACTCTACCATTAACCCTCTCTCTCTCTATATATGTATATATCAGTCACAAATAAAATATATAGCAAATATATAAACTTACATTTGTTGCTTGCTTTTGTTTTCTTGAGCATCTTGCTAGTCAATTAGGAAATGCTTTTAAACCAAACCACTTGGCTACTGCACTATTTGCATAAATCAATCCATTTTCTGGTTGTACTAGGAGAAGAAACACAAGTAACCTAAGGAAAACAAGGAATAACAGAAACAGGCAACACTGATATTCACATCAAGCCTTTGCTCTTTCACTTTTCTGTCTAAAATTGTGTCAATTAATTTAAAACTAAATAGCTATTTAAGGGAGAATTTCTTAGGTCAACAAAAATCACAGTTAAATCAAAAAAATCAAAAGAAGACATAAAAGTTAATTATTATACATGCCTCTCTCCATGAATCAATGATTTGAAGCAAAATGAAGTATAAATTCAGATATTTATCTCACTTCTCTGCTCATGTTAGAGAAACAAGTTTTGTATTTCCTAAGGCTTGATAATATGTGGGAAAACAAAATAATAATAAAGCGAACTACCTTCTATGTTTAAGGATCATACAGCTTTGTGTTAGTATTCTTTGCATAGGAAGGAATTACATAAGAGGATGATATTTTATTTGGATCTTGACTGTGGTGGTTTGAATGAAAATGTCCACCAAATGTAGTCTTCTTGGAGTATGTATGATCTTGTTAGAGGAAATATATCACTGTGGAGATGGACTTTGAGGTCTCACATGTGCTCAAAACACACCCAGTGAGAAATCCCACTTCTTGTTACCTTTTGATCAAATGTATCCAGAACCTTGTCTGCCTGCATTTCCCTGTGCCCCACCATGATGATAATGGACTGAAACTCTGAAAATACTAGCCACCCCAATGAAATGTTTTCCTTTATAAGTGTTGCTATGGTCATGGTGTCTTTTCACGAGGATAGAAACACGGACTAGTACACTAACTATAGCCTATCAACTGACTTCTCTCTTCTGACAAAATCATTGTTTAAAGAAGGAATATATATCAGTAAAGGAACTTTGCCAATATAATCTAGTTCTTCTGAATACAGAGAAATTTATTAATTTGGATAAATATTTTACATGAAAAAATACAAAGTGTCACACACTGAGAACATAATAAATACCTTAATGCTGTAAAAGATTGCCTAGTTATTTCCCTCTAAATAATAACGGAGTTTTCATAAAGTTACCATATATCATCAGACTTCCTGTACCATCCTGAGAGTATTTATATTTTTATTCATGTTCTATGACTCTAATAGACTCTAATTATTACTAATTAACTATAATATAAAGGTAAAGTTATCCAAATGAAACAGAAAACATTTATGTTCCTTATTGAAACATTTAAAGTCATCCTTTGTGCTTTTCACGATGGAATACGTATGTTATTCCAGTAGCAAATGCTGATGGATAATTGTCATAACTGCAAGGGCACTTGGGGTTTCATAGTGACTAACTGGCAAATTATAGCTGTGTATTAAGAAATTTCATTGAAAATATAGGAAACTATAAATTAAACAAGAAGAGCAAAGAAAGACAAAATATTGTTCTTCTTGTTGAAACAAAAATTACATAGCAATATTCAAAAGGATTAACACCTTTAGTTATTCATCTAGCTATTCATTAGCTATTCAGCTACTAACACAATGTTTATTTATGCCCTTTAAATTAATACAAGCATGCTTATATTTATTCTTATTTTAATACACTTAATACACTGATACATAATGCAAGTCAAATTATATTGTCTCCAAATAACCGCAATATAACATTCAATACGATACAGAATTTCACCCAAGTGAACACTCTGGCCTGTTTATTTCATTGGCTAACCAAGGGTCATACATAATGTAGTAATGCAATTGCTAAGAGCAGGCTTAATCAAGTTAAAGTTTAGTAATATTGACTGTCAATTTGTTTTAACCGTTTTATTATAGAGAAGGTCTTCAATTTGGGAACTCTCATTTAAAATGAAAACAAACTGTTGACTTGCTATATGTTTAAATTAAGCATGCTATTTTGGCCTTGACACATCCAAAATAAGAACATTATTCAACAGCAGAAAACCTTGTCTATGTATCAGTTGGAACCACTGAAGCTTAGTGTCCTCTGTAGACATTGAACACAATTACCTGACGAGTGGGAAAGGTGATTGCCTTTCACTGCCTTAAAGGGCATATGCAATAATTAAAAAATTCCTTTCAAAAAAGAGCTTTTGCCCTTTTGAACCTGGCTTTGAGAGAGTGATGACTGAGGGAGTCTTTAATGGGATTGCATTTAGACTTCCAACCCTAGAACTTAGCAATGTTGTTCTGTTCCTGTAAATTTGACAAGAAGTTGACAATTGAAGAGCCCTTTCAATTACATGTTGATCTTTTATTACTGTTTTTACAGAGGTTGCAAACAAAAGGAAGTAGTATAAATAAAACGTGCAAAATTTCAGTTTTTTTTACACTTGCAAAATTATTATGTTCATATAGAAAAGCAAATTGAAAACTAACCTGTCACATTAAGCTACCTTAATCTGTATTTGCTTAAAGATAAGCAAAATGCAGGGTTTTATCCACGCATGTCTGCTTTCCTTTCCTTTATTACATAAGTTACTCCTCCTCCTCCTCCTCATTTATTCCATAATCTTTATTTCCTGGAACTCACTGTGCATATCAGGCTGCACTTGAATTCACAAAAGAGCCTTTGTATCTCTGGTGGATATGCAGGGATTAAATACCTGCTGGTCCAGCATGCTTGGTTTGAAAATTTGCTCATTCACAGAGGTCATATAGTTTTTAGTCAATTCTATTTGGTCATTGTTAAAATAAAATATTTACAAATAGTTGGGATGGAACACAGAATGTAACATATTATGAGAAGATTCATTATGCATGAGTAAACAATTGTGACAGAAAGTTTCTCTATCACTTCAAAAATGAATATTTCTAAATCTGTCATGTACAGAGAGTATCTTGTTAATGATTACCTGAGTTCTTGACAATATTGAAAACTTCTCCCAGACTGTATAATACTATTGACTTCCTGTCTAACATAAACAGGAGTTTCTTCTTAATGGCAGATTAAAAGTTTAATATCAAAAAGGCTATTTTGATTTTCAAATGCACAAAAATAATGCATTCTAAATACTTGATTCAGAAAACAAACCCTAAGAAAAGTTTACTACTGCATACCAAAATCCTTCATTCTTCTACATCAATAAGGTTTATTTTTTATAATATTCATAAAGCATATATTGCATATATTTCAAACCATGGGAAATTATACATATTAGTTGCCATATTTGAGATGAAAAAAAGGTTTGGTTATAATTGTATTAAGTTCACTGTTGAACCAAAGGGACAATACAGAAATGAGAGTAATGTCAAACTATGGTAACATGTGTATACCTTGAATTGGAAGCCCTTATATACCCTGTTTGTGTTACTGGAGAGCCTTCCACTGTTGTAACTTTTCCAGACTTTAATATGTTCCCGTAAGTGTCAGTATCTTTGGCCACTTTTGCTTTGGGAAATACTATCTATTCAATAAGTATCAAAATCTTGTGAACATATTTGTTTGGTTCTTCAATCAGTTTTTTAACCTTTTCCTATTTTTCATTGTACACTCTCTTTATTTTTTATTTATGTGTCTTATTTTATATGTCTGAGGGTTTTGCCTGAGCATTTGTGTTTGTGCTTTCCTTTTACTCACTGAATCAGAAGCCATGGATCACTTGGAACTGCAAGTACAATGTGGATGCTGAAAGCTGAAACAGGGTTCTCAGAAAGAGCAAAAAGATCCTTTAAATACTAAGTTAGCTCTACATTCCAAAATTTTCACTTTTATACAATAAAATGTCATCTCAACTTAACCTATTTTTAGTAATCTGTGTTATCGCCACTAGACTGTGGTTTACCAGGAAAAGTTCCCTGTGTCTGTCAGGAAATAAAACATGACAGGATCCTGGAGACAGGAGCTGATGAAGAGGCCATGGAGGGGAGTTCCTTACTGACTTGCTTTACATGGTTTGGTCAGCCCAACTTCTTATAAAAACCAGGACCAGCAGCCCAGGGATGGTATCACCCACTGTAGAAGGGCCCTCCCACCAGCACTGATACTAAATGAGAAAATGCATTACAGCTGGAACTCATGGAGGCATTTTCTCAACTGAGGATCCTTTTTCTCTGATGACTCTACATTGTGTCAAGTTGACATACAAAACAAGCCAGTACATTGGGAGTGGGTCACTTGGTGACAGGCTTTGAGAGAGATAGCCCGTTCATTCCTGGCTTTAGCATTTTATTCCTTTCTTCAATGAAGGTGAACAGACTTCACCACAAGTTCCCACCAGTCACTGTGCCTCCTTCTGCATGTTAGAATTCCTGAACTTTGAGCCAACATAAACCTCTCTTTCCTTAAATGGTTGTTCTAGTTACTCCATTGCAGTGATAAGAAAGAACACCCCAAACTAACTAGTGAGAGAACTTACCCATGGTAGCTGTCTGCTGCTGGTAAGATTTGGAATGGCTTGCTATGCAGAAAACTGTCCCTGAAAAGGAGGTTAACAAACATTCTGTGATTTTTTTTTTCTGGTCTCATACATCTTGCGTATTAAATCTATTTTTGAAATCCACAATTTTAAAATATCTTTAACAAAATCTGTCTACAGATTGATACCCAAAATGATGGTGTATTCAGTTACCATTTGCAGATTAAAAAAAATAACAGCTGCTCTGCGGTGATATTCTAGAATCTCCTGGAAATATGATCCAGGAATACTGCATGCATATATAAATGGGGAATGGTACCTCATTTTTGGTTCATCAAACAAGAAATCACACAGAATTATCAGTATTTTTTTTTCATTATGAAGTCCTGGTAGATTGCAGCTGCAATGGGAGGAATATATTTTGGCACATGAGTTTTGATATGCTAAAGAAAAAGAAATTTAAACGGTGGTAAAGATATGGCAAGGATAATTTTAATGAAGTAAAATGAGGATAGCTGCCTTCCAAGTTCCTTTTGGCAGCAAAGTGACCCTGTACAACAGAGTAAAGAAAACTATCACTGAGGCGGAGTTTCACTGCCTAAAGTTATAGGCCAGTGTTATTTACCAACTGTTATGTATCACTGAGCAGATATAAAATGATACGGTATGTATCATTTCTTGACAAGCCTTCCTTGGATTCCAACACAAATATCATTTGATTGTGAATTAATAGTGAAACAGTGTGCAGATTAGTAGTATCAAAAGTGCAATTAACACAAAAACCTATAGTGCCAGATTTGTTCATTGAGGGACACTGTGAAGAAGAGGGGGGGACTGATAATAACATAGCTGGTTACCAATGCACTTGTGATATGAAATGGCCAGACTTATATGATCAAAGCTTTCTCTTTTTACAGAGCTTACATAATATGTGTTTAATTGTAATTGAATAAAAGTTCAAATAGCGAAAATACAACTGCCTTTTGCCTCTCACCTCTACCTGGTTAATAAAAAAAAAAGACTACAATTGCTATTACTGCACTGCCATACAATTCACCATGAAAAGACAAATATGGTAAGTGATTTAAGATTAGTATATGAAAAATAAATGATACATCTTAGGACAACAATATAAATGTTCATCTTGCTTCTCTCTGCATCTGCTCACAATGCCCAAGACTCTGCTTTTCTTCTTCCCAGCATTCTCTTTGCCCTATAAATCCTGTCTAGCTATTGACCAAGAGTGAGGGCAAGTCATTTTCACAGTGGTTGTTGCACAACATATTGAATATATAAAGTTTTTATTTGCATAATATACTATAACAAAATATTCATATTAATGGTCAGTACTGTTGATGACTGAGAAAATGTGATTATTTTAACAAGTTGATGGTTAAGTGTTACAAAATAAAGAAGTCTATCAGGAATGCATGCCTATCACAGATTACTTATGATTTTATCTGTAATACTGTGAATGACAGAAGGTTGTCCTTTCAACAGGATGATAAAAGTCAGAGTTAGGTGATTGTCCCCCCGCCCCCAAAATGTGACATGTCATGTCAAACTTTAACTGAGATTGAGTTTTAAGAAAGCCTGTCCTCATCCAGAAAATGCATGACATGGACAGTGACACTTGTCTATTGACAATAGAATTGCTGCGTGTCAACCCTGGGGCCTTCCCTTTCAAGCTGCTCCTGAAGATCATGATTCTTCGAGTTACAGTGGATACAATAATTCAAGGAACCTCCCAGACTTTCCATTGAGTCACAACTGAGTAGAACAATACAATGGTGAAATAACTTCAATTATCTTTCACACAGCTTATGAATGTTAAAAGAATTGGAGCATTTCATAAAAGGACAAAAAGAAGCCATAAGAGAAGCAGAGAATACTGGCGAAAAAGTTAAAGTAAAAAAGCAAGATTGAATCAGAATGGCTCTGGGGAATTTCAAAAAAAAGGGAGTGGTTAAGAAAGGGGGGAAAATGCCTTCTCTAAACTTCTGAGGCAAATAAAAATGATTTGCAAATTTTTATAACTTGACCTATGTCCTAAATTTGTACAATATTGTATAAGATGAGTCGTCTGAAAAGTTGTCTTTCACAGTTTAGTATTTACTCTCTTCACAATGGGATGGCTTAAATATAGTCAAAGTAAAAAGTCTTTTACTGAGAAGGCTGAAAATGGTGGAGAATTTTCTCATCTATATGAGAGATATCTATGATTTTACATAATTTAAGATTCTAGGTTGCATCAAACTTTTACAATAAATAACAGAGATTGGGAAATTTATTCTACGGATTATTGTTTACATGTCTCAGTAACAATATTGCCAGTGTCAGTAAGGAGACACCACTGTGCTTCCCATGAGAGCAGGTGGTTAGGAAGAAACACATTCTTAGGCAACATTCTGTTAAAAGGAATTATGGATCCAAATGTTAGAAGTACAGCGCATTTATCTAAATCCAGATTTTCAGGGAATATGACATAAGTGACAAAGCATGCAGAGATTTCCTTCCGGTCAAAATTTAGCCAAGAATAGCTTGAATACACAAAGGAATATCTTACCGGATACATTCACTGCAAACCATAGATAATATGGAGCTCCCTCAGCAAAGCAGAAAATGTGAAATTTGTCTTTAAAAATTTAAATGCACTTATAGTGGTCTGAAAGAGCAGTCAATCATTAAAATGCTTGCTACTCAAGCATGAGGACCTGAGTCTGCCACCAGGTAGCATCACTACCTACCATTTCCTACAGTCTTGAAGAATTTGGATTAAAAAAAATGGATCCCTGCCTGCTAAGCCAGTTGGTGAGCTCTGGGGTCAGTGAAAAGTCTTGCCAAAAAGAAAAAAAAGAAAAAAAAAAAGACTTAGGAAGGTGCGTGATGTTGAATTCTAATTAAAATATGTGCTTGCAACTGCAGACATACAGACATACTTAAACATACATAAATATATGCAAAGGTATGGTTGTGAAGAATGTTTATGCATAATTGCTGGAATTTGATACTTCATATTGATAATACTGGTAAACAAATAACATACACATGCCAAAGTATTGGGGAATATAAGTGTAGTGCCTCTGACAGAATTTTTAATCCTCTAAGCCATGGAAAGCATACAAATGCTTAAGAGAATATTGTATGAATAGTTGCTCCAATAATCTGCTTTTCCAAACTACAGCAAAAGTGAGTAAAGCTAAGTTTATTTTCAACAGGGCAAAAACATAACACACTTTATTATATAATATTTCATTACTCATTGTCACGATGTTCTACGAAAACACCTGGTTTTTATTGCTAAAAACTATCTAAATTATTTTGGTATTAATATAATTGATGACACATTGAGCCAAAAGAAAACATGCATGAAAACAGTCACTTAGTCTCTACAGAGTACTTAGTAGACATCATGTAAAATCAGTATCATTTATCTAAGTAATTTTTTTTTCAAAATTAGGTGCGGCACACAACGCCTGTCTGCGCTCTATGCGCTACCATACAATTTCGCTAGCTTCGGGCAAGGGGGCTGGATGTTGAAAGACACAAAGACTCACACAGAGACAGACAAGAGAAACAGGGACACAGACCTCTAGTCACTGGTAAGAAGCCCTTTATTCAATGGCACCATGGAGGCTTATATACCCAACAGTCAAGTGGGCCAACAGGTGAAAACCTTATCCTCTGATCCTCAAGGCTAAGGCAACACGTGCTCGTGAAGCGGAGCTGGTAAACAACTTTGACACAGCTTTCAGTAACTCAAATCAGAAGAAAAATAAAGGTCTCTAGCAGGGAAGAGCAGCTGGAGGCCAGGACTCCAAATGGTCTCAACAATTAGATATAAAAAGATAAATCAATCTTTCTGAAGAAATAGTTTAGTTAACTTATTTTATTCCGGATGATATTTTTTCTACTAACTTTTGGAATTTTACTGACCATTTAAAAGAAGCAAAGGATAAGAGTTAATGACTATAAAGAAGACAAATAAAGATGACCACAGCCCCACAGTGAGGCCCATAAGAATGGTGGTGGCACAAAACTGTCCAGTCTCTGGACCAGAAGATCCATGAGAACTGATATTAGACCGTTTACCTTCTTGTAAGATACATGCACTCTGTGGCAGAACTTACAGCCTAGCTCTGTAATCCTGCATTGTAAGCTTTAGAGTACCTATAATCTACCAGTCCTGATGCTAATTTCAGAAAGAAAAAAAAAACAACAAAACAAAACCAAAAAACAATAGATTTAGTGTTGAGATCAGATAAGAACATTGCCCCATGGGCAACACACAAGACACAGTACTGGAATTTCTTTCCTAATCATGGTCCCGCAAATTTTAACAAGGGAAAATAAAAGTATGCTACCATTATCTTATGAAGATGCTGTAGATTCTAATCAAGTGTTTTCCTGACAAAATCTATTTGCAGAATATTGTGATATAACTCTTTTCTAGGTAATATACTGGAAGCACGACATTAACTCTCAAATTTTTATTTGCTAGATGAGAAGAAAAAGAAGTACTGCCACAGACTTATAAATGGGTAAGTCTTCACATTAAATAAACTGTTTTTGATAGTACATATAGCTTTCACAGGTAACCTATAAATTATTCTATACAGATGTATGTAGAGTTGTGTACCTTCTTAGGCAATAGTAACAGTATTTTGTTATGACTAACTAAATTTGTAACAGGAAGATCAAAATTCATGCATTAGGAGATCACTAATTTTTGATGGACCTTTGAGAGCTTACAGAGTGAAATAAGGTTAAGATATCTTTTGTGATAACAGGCTCTGAAACATTATACTTAAAATAATATTTGAAGTAGCTTCTAAGTGTAATAAATGAGTTGTCATGAGAGCGATCAAGCTATGCAGGTGGGCTAAATGAAGATGTATATATTTTTTGTTTCTCTGTTGTTCCAATTGTCACCCAAGGCTTCAGCATGATAAAAATAAAATGCCTACATTAAGAAAAGGTATTGAATTATGGCGATTTTACTTCACAATATTCATGTGAACATAAGGATAATTAGCTAGAGCCTGCAGACCCTTTCTAAGGGTTCATATTGTGTTTGGTCATCCACTTAAAAAAAATCATTCCTGAAGTATATTTTTTGAGAATGATTTTATTAAAAAGAACACTGTTTATTGCTTCAATGCAGAGAATCTAGATATGTTCTCAGATCAAGGTACCCATTTTGCAGGCTGTGATTGACTTGTGGACTAAAAGCAGAGAAGTGTTTGAATATATTTCACACTAACCTTCAGAATAGTTGATATATTCACGGTCAGTTAAAATGACTAAAATTATATAGAAGAATAATAAGTTTGCTGTGTGACAATGAAACTGAATTTTACACTAAGGCAACATAAAATAATACTCTCTGGTGTTGTGGCCTGAGGTACTGGGTCACTATCTCTACTATAAAGGGCTCCCCATGGAGTATTGTGTTCCTGTCTGCTTTTGAGCTTCATCATTATTTGAGAACTTAGCTGGTTAAAGGAAGAAACAGAAGAGGAAAATGACCAATGGCAGAAATGGCAACAGTGGTGACAATGGAAGCAATGACAAAGAGCAGTTGAAAAGATCATAGAATGATAAGGGCAGAAATGATGCAGTGAAGAGGTGACAAGGGTAATGTGGACTCTGTAGAGCTGAACAAGAGGAACGGTGGATTCTCGTGCCTTGCAGAGTTTCAGAGGGATGCCAAGCATGAAGAGTCAAGACTCCTAGACTCTGCGGATTAGAGAGTTATAGGCAGTCTGTTTTCACAGGCTAAGAGCTCTATAATATGTGCTATGGACCTCCAATACTTGCTGCTATAGGCCTCAGAATTCCAAAGCCTGAGGCAAATGCTCCAACCATAGATGTTTTCTTATTTTTAATTGGCCACTGTTACTCACAGTTACCAGTAGCTCAGAAATAAAAAGAATTTCAGGAGTCAGAAATTGGCATCTAAATGTCAGAGCCAAGAGAAGCCATCCCTGTGCCTATAGAGGCAAAAAGAGTTCCGCCAATAAAGGAGTTAATGTTGGGAACATTTATTTTTAATTGAAAAAAATTCCATATACTATAGTCTGATCAAAAATTCCCATCCTTTTGTTCTCAGCTTCTCCACACCCAACTCTATGTCCTTTCCTTTCTCTTTCTTAGCATAAAACAAACATGAAAATAAACAAAAAGCACAATAATTTTTAAAATGAAGAATAAAACAGAAGAAACATACACACAGAAAATCCATAGAAACACAAAATCAAAAACCATAATATTCTAGCAAAAGTCCAGAGAGGAAAGAAAATGCCCAAACAAAGCAATGTGAGACAAAAATCAATAAAAAGAGCCATTCAATTTATTTTCTGTAGGCCATTTACCTCTGGGAATGGGTCTTACCCTTAAATGTGGTATATATTAATATGCTCAGTGAAAAGCCACTGAAGATAAATAATTTTTTTCTTTGTAGAAGAATGTCAGTTGGGCATAGCTTTTTTTGTTGTAGATGAGAGTATGTGTCCACTTCCCCCTCCACACTGAGACCTCACCTGGCTGGAACAGGTGCAGGCCTCATGCATGCTGCCACAATCTCTGTGAGCTCGCATATATGGGTTCTACTTTCCCTGGCCTTTCTAGTAGGAAGTATGTCTCTGTGTAATTGGTTGTTGGGTTAAGAGGTTGTTCAGATTACTAGATCGAGCAATACTTTACATACAAATTACTGTCACAATTGTAACAAATTGGGATGCTCAGTTATTGTCAAACAATGTAGGGCCAAGGTTGGCAAATTAGTTAGTATTAGCATATAGACCTTTTGGCAGGAAAGGAAGGCTTTTTACTTAGAGTCGAACATGCAGGATTTGTCAACTGCAGTTTGCCACTGGTCTCATTATCTCATTTGTCTTATTTAGACGGAATTGGCAGTTATGTCTTCATGGCAAATGTTTGTTTTTAAAAATGAGCAATGAAGCAGAATGGAGGGGACACAGTAAAACAGCTTTACTGCGAGCGTTCAAGACATTTCTATAGCTAAATTATTGATCTAAAGCCATGAAAATTTTCTTCTACTCTCTGACTTCATTTTATACCGTAAATTTGAGTCTTTTCAGCCAGCCATCTAACATAGAAATTACAGTTACTTGTATGAATTTAGCACAAGTATACACAATATTGAGAATATAAAAGATTTGGGATTTACACAGGATTTATTAAAGAGTAATGTGTGTGTGTGTGTCTGTCTGTCTGTGTGTCTGTGTGTCTGTCTGTCTGTGTTTCTTTGGGTTAAAAGCAAAATTTCCATTATTCCTAGCATTTTGATATTCCATCACTAACATCTCAACACATTCCAATCAAGGTATCTTGATTATTAAAATTATTTAGGTGAAAGATGGATGTGCATATATTTACAAAAGTATATACACACATATATAATTGTCTTTAGAAGTCTTTTGTATACAACACACTTTTTCCATACATGCCACATTTTATTAGATATAACCTTTTATCAGTGTTGATTACAGTTTTTCTCTGTCATTGTTTATTTCATATACTGAATTTGACACTTCCTGAAGACAGATTTCCTTCACAAATAATCCTCTTGATTCAGTAATATTCTTTAAATCATTGCTGTATTACTCATAATTCCAAGCTACAATATAGTGTGAAAGTTATGTTTGCTACATGTAGTATTTAAGAAATGTTGATAACAAAAGAATCCTATATGTGCTCACCTAAGATACTTTTTTCCAGATGATTTTTATTTTTAATTGATTTGAGCCATACATGCAAAAGTGCAGCTAAGAATGACAACTTCTGCTGTGTGTTATGTGTATATACTTTTGTAAATATATGCAGATAAATTGATAGATTATAGATACATACTTATATGATAGATGGATGATAGATAAATATAGAGGCATAAATGTCAATAAATAGATTATAAATAGACATAGATAGATGGATAGATAGATAGATAGATAGATAGATAGATAGATAGATAGATAGATAGATAGAGTGGAGTTTCACTAAACAGTGTGATACTTCTTTCACAAAGAGTTTTAATTCTATTCCAAAAGAGAGGAAATAATCTATGAGAATAATTTTATAAATATATTGAAAAAAGTATTTTATAATAACATTTGGGCAATTATGCAGTCCAAATCAATGCATGTGCTGGCAAAGAGTGTCTCTTAAAAGATGTTAAAAGTGATGAAAACTATAAATGGGGCAGAAGCTCTAATAAAATTGTTTTTAAAATATACATATTTTGGAGTGTTTTAATATGAAGGAAGCATCTCATTTTAATGCTGTGATTATTAGATTGTCATGCTAAATATAAATAAGAAAAAGTGCTTATGTGTATGTTAGAAGGTAAGTAATACCTGCTATTTTTGAACATTGGACTGACACAAAGTAGTCAGTCATTCCTCAGTGTGATAGGACAAACACTTCATTCCAAAGGCATCCTGTGTGGGATCAGGAGAAGTCACTTTGCAATAATAAGCTACTGTTCTGAATTTTATTATTCACTTACTAAGAAGTAGAGGAATTTACTAAGTGAAGAATTTCATACTCTATTATGAAGAAGAATCACCAACAGAGTTATCAGAGCGCTTCAAACCAAGTGAGACAAATCCGGATTTAGAAACAATGCTCACATTTTAACTGCTAACAACTTTTCTAATTTAAAATTCTTTTCTCTGATAACTCTTCATGAATGACAAAGAAATGCTTCCCATCTGCATTGCATGTCTCTTGTCTCTTTTAGGATGAGAAAAATGGTCCTTTAATGTGGTGACGCAGCTGAAGACAGACTCACTAATTGACTCATGTTTTCTATTTATGTGTCATCTATGTTTGAAAATTGAGCTGGGACTACAAAGTAATTTCACTTAGGCTATTGAGAGAGCTGTTGGATATTGTAATGTGTAGTCACCAGTGGGTACACTTGAATTTAATGCCTCCATATGCAAGAAGTTAACATTTTTATGTCCTATTTACTAATCTGTTGAGAAGGTCAGACTCATTTACTTCTCAATTTGAGAGTCGAAGGGTCATTTGTTTCTGATTAAAGACAAACATTGATCTTATGTTGAAAAAAAAATGTCTTCAGACATATGGTAGCTGGTTTCCTTACTATCACTTTTAGCTATAAAGTTATGATGTAATAGTAGAAAATAATAGAAGTCACTTCAGAATATGAAAGCAGAGTGGACACTATCTGGCAGCTTGTGACTCAAAGGAAAGGACTGAGATGCACCTGCGCCGCATGCACCCACCTTTCTCGTCTGTTAAATTAATATTGCTATTTCCGGAGTTTTCGGAGATTATAATATCTGATTGCCCCTCACTTTTTTCCATTTACCTTATTTTTATCTCTACATTTAACATACATTGCTTAATAATGGAATTTATTTAATTATTTCACATATTATAGTTTTGTTTTTTACAAGTACTTCATCACTGTCTTCAACTATTTAATTTAGTATGCTCATTCAGTTCATACACGTATTTGCACAATTCATTATATGTCATGTTCTGTAATACATGACCAATGTTACACATAGGAAACTTGTTCCTCGGAAGAAATATCCACATGATTTATTTGCTATGATTGATGAGCTGCAGTTCAACTTATGACCACTCAATACATTGCAGAATATAAACTGTCTAAACATTTGCTCTAAATTTCTACATAGTTTACAGAATCCTATGAGGCTTTCAATACTAGAGTATTCAAAATTTGAAGCCGATACAGAAAATTAGGTTCATGAATGGGCTATATGTGTGTACAAATATATTATGAATATACAAAATATATTATGTATACATGATTTTAATATGTATCCCGAGTCTACAAAATTGTTTTACTTATCACAATTTCAGCAAATACACAAAAGAAAGCATAATCAATTACATAAATAATACTACTAACACAATTATGTAGTTATCTAAGTGTGTAACCTATTAATTAAAACCTATTAATTAATCTAGGGCTTCATGTAAGATAAACCATATTTATGAAAATATAACACTTTTCGAATGAACAATATCTCCCTGATAAGTCCAATCTGATGACCCAAATTCAAACATATTTAAATTTTGAAATATGACATTAAAAGAGGTTGTGGAGTTGGATTCCAATCTACTATAAAGAAAAGATGAGACACATGCATGAAAAGAAACACAACCCCAATGGAGAACAATTCTTTATTGGTGACTGTGTTCACATCAGAAAGGATGCATCACAAACAAATGATGAGGGAGCGTAGTTGTGAATTTTATTTCTCTAGGCTGTAAGGGAAAAATGGTATTTTTCTATTGCCTTAGTGACCTAGTGCACAGTGTGCAGGTCACCTCTTTTCTTTTATAAAAAGAGGGTGGACACCCTGTGACTGTAGAAAATATGTCAGTCTCTATCTAACTGGGAGAGTTGGGTCACCTTTCTTAGTGCCAGAAGGTTTTATGTAAGCCAATGGTAAAGAAAATACATGTAGAGTGTTTCGTTGTTGTTTTTGTTGTTTTGGTTTTGTGTTGAGACATGGTTTTTCCGTGTAGCTTTGGAGTCTGTCCTGGAAATTACTCTGTATACCAGGCAGGCCTCTAACTCACAGAGATCTGCCTGTCTCTTCCTGTTGAACTCTGGGATTAAAGGTGTGCACCTCCACAACCCAGCCATGTAGAGTTTTTAATCTGTCTTTGTAAATTGCACCCTACATTACTGATTTGAGAGCAAAAAGTGCCAATTGATGCAAGTGGCATGACTGCTACAAGGTAAATAACCATTTCCTGATTTTATATTGATCTTGTACCACAGAGAGGAACTTTATACCTGGTGCTAGAATCATGGTTCAAATTCCATGGATTGTGAGGTTTTAGGTTCAAAATTAGAACCCACTGTTATCATTTTACTAAGTACTCATATTGTCAGATTGACTTCTAAATATTAATGCTTCATCATAGGCATTGTTTGCTCTCAAACTTGGTCATAATGTTGTTGTTGTTGTTGTTTTTTTTAATTTGGTAGTAGTTGCTAAGGAGACACAAAGTAGTTCAGAGTACTGAGAATGCATGACTGTGCTTTTGGCTCTAAGTGAGGCATCCTTAATAACCCTTTGGACCTGTACCTGCTGTTAAGTTGGAAAGAATTTTAAGAACAAAAGAGTGGAAAAGAGTCTCGTGTGTCTGCTGGATATGACACAGAAATTGTACTCATAAACTCATATCACCAGTGATTAAATCAGTGAGAACTATACAAGAACCAGTCACCCAAAATTTAGGCATAGATGGATGGTAAAGTTTCTGTACAAATTTGACTTTCCTGGAGGACTCAATGCAACTTAAAGATACCGTGAGTGGGAGCAACAGTTTTCCTGATGGCTGCTGAACAGTTTCATATGCTTCGTGGATGACCCAACATCCAAGTGTATATGAGCAGCATTTATTGGACTTAGTGGATTAATACCTGCACAAGTTAAAAAGGACATGAAATTCGTTAGAGAACGTTTTAGTGAATAAATAGATGGAATTGAAGGAAAAATGAGGAGGTGAATGTAATCATATGTTATTGTATACACGTATGATATTCTCAAAGAACAAAAAGTAAAAATAACAATGAAGTGGTGGGAAGCAGTGTATCGGCGTGAATAAATGCAGGCAAATATTAAAGAATATATACAATTTTAATGATTAAATAAAACTTACAGAACCGAAGTTCCCACGCAGCACAGGAGGTAGGAAAGCAAGAGGAGCACACAGCCTCCATGCTCAATTTGTCAGTCAACAACCGCCCCAGGCAAACCCGCCCTAAAGGGGCTGGCTTAATCCTACACCACAGTGAATTCAGAGGAAGTTATCAAGTGCCTTCATAATTTTTAGTAAAGAAAAAAGATAAAAATAAGAAATATCTGTGAAATCTATAGTCCCTAGCAAGTCAACATAGCTCTATTATTTTGCTATTCAGATATAGCATTAAACAGACTAACATTAGTGGTCTTTCTGTTGTTGATGTGGAATTCCTCTCTGTATGCTGTGAATAAGTTTTGTTACCATTGGTTAATAAAGAAGCTACTTTGGCCTATGGAAGAGCAGAGTAGAGCTAGGCAGGAAAACGAAACTGAATGCAGGAAGAAAGAAAGCAGAGTAAGGGAAATGCCATGTACTTACCAAAGGGGAAAGATGCCCAAAATTTACTGGTAGGTCACAGACTTGTGGTGATACACAGATTAATAGAAATGAGTTAACTTAATGTGTAAGAACGAGCTTGGAATATCCTTAAGCTATTGGTCAAAGAATGCTATAATTAATATAGTTCCTGTGTGATTATTTGGGTATGGGAAGCAGGAAACCAAGGCACAGTCTCATTTTACATGTTATATCTATATATTAGTGCATTCCACAGCCTTTATTAACGAAGTTTCTTCTGCAAAGTAGCAGAGACTCGCAACTGGTCCAAGTGCAGTAAATGATGGACTAAATAATGTTTATTCCTACAGGGGACATTTATACTACACCCTTTCCTTCCAAGGATCAAGGAACATCATGGAAGAGGGAAAAATGATTGCTAGAATAAGAGACGGTGGAAGACTAAAAGCAAAAGTTGTCTTCTGAATGAACTCACAGAGGTTGTGAAATCATACACAAGACTTTTGAAGCCCAAGCTAGTTCCACTAGAACTAAAGAATGACTGACAATTCATAGTTTCTGGGATGGGGGAGTCAGTGCTCTTTAAGAGTGCATCCCAGGTACAGAGACCCACAGCAAAAATATTGGCAGAGCTCTGGGATTCCTGCAGAAGAAGAGGAAGGACTGGATCTGGGGAAGAGGAAGGACCTGAAAGACAAATGGGTCAAGGGCACCAGAGAATAGAGCCCACAGAATCAACTGACTGGAACTCATAGAGAACAGGGAGCCTGTAGCTCTCTGTCCTGGTCCCTAGGCATATGTTACTGCTAAGTAGTTTTGTACTCTCGTGGGATTCCTAATAGTGGGAAAGCAGATGGTTTCTGACTTTTTGCCTACTTGTTGGACCCTCTTCTTCCTAAAGTGTTGCCTGATCCAGTCTTGGTATGAAGTTATGTGCCTGATCTTATTGTAGCATGTTATGCCATGTTTGGTTGGTAGCCGTGGGAGTCTTGCTTTTTTGGAGAGGAGACAGAAGAGGATTGGATCTGGGAAAGAGGGAATTTGGAGGATAGAGACTGGGAGTTGGGTGGAAGGAGAAACAGTGGTCAAGGTGTGTTATCTCAGAGGAGAACTTAACAAAACAGGGCAGCCCCAGATAGCTCAATAGTTAAACAACACTCCATTTGTAGGACACATACTCACATATCTATAGGCAAAACAAATTGGAATTAATACCCTTTAAATAAAACTAAAAGAACAAACTTGGGACACTAGGGAGAATGTGAATCTAGGCAGAGTTGGGGGAGAGGGTGAATGGGATGAAAATACATTGAATAAAATTCTTTGGAAGCAGAACACTGTTCTGAATACAGCAAACTTTTCATATATATATATATATATATACTGCTTGATGTCACTACTGTAACACTGGTATGTTTTTCTAATAGTTCCATACACATTTAGTATATTACACGAGTCTTTTTTTTCTTGAGATATATTTTTAGGAAAGGGTGTAAGAGGAGAGTAAAATTTACACATCACGGCAAAATATAAAAGACCAATAGGAACCTTGCCTAAATAAAATCTGTCAACTTCCACAGAAAGAAAGCTGCATTCAATTTTGTTCAAAGCACTGCTAAAATGACTTCTAACTCAAACATGAAATAAAATGCATTTACATAATATGCTAAGACTATGAATAACAGAAAGATGTAGTCCATGCATAAAGCCAACTGCCATAATTATGTTTGCTCTTCCCAAGTAGGCTCCAACTGAGCAGTAATCATATGGACGCTTATGCCTTTGGCTGTTTTCCTGGGTCTCAGAATCCCAACCCTATCTCTGATTGCCACAAACCACATGAAGACCACCCACCGCTCTTATTTTTTAGCAGTTTATTGCTGTGCAGATCTCAGAAATCAATTTAGCGTTCTGTTTGTTTTTCTTTTAACCTCAAGTCAAAATTACCTGATATGGGATTAAGAAATGGCTGTCACTAAACAGATTGTGGTTGAACAGAGACGAATTTACTAATTCTCCCTTTGAATTCCTGCGACCAAAGGCTACCTGCTCTGAAGGACAGTTCATGGAGGCAGAGTATGGCAAATGACACCCTTTCAGTTCCGTCCAGTAGTGAGTCTGGTATAAGCACAGTAAAATGTTGCTCATTGCTGGGTCTCGTTAATTTCACTAGAAAGTTGATTGAGTGTAACCTAGAATTTGAGTGATGTTAAGATGTTTTAATATCCATTTAAACGTCTTCTATTTTTCACCTTGTTTATCAGATTGTATCTTCAGGGATTGCTGGATTTTTTTAATAAACATTCTAGCTGTGAAATGGCAGCTGAATTTTTGGGTGTTTTTAAGAAAGAAACATTGAATATCCTTATCCAATAGAGATATGCTTATATTTGAAAGAAAACAAATGTTTGCCTATACCACCAAAAACGTATTTTTAAAAAATTGAGAACACTGTGGAAAGTGAGTAGAAAATTGACTTTCGAATGATAAATCTTCTAAATATGCTTCTTTCTAATCTCTTTAAAATTTCATTTCATAAACTGAATTTGAACTCAGAAGTTTAGTTCATTAAAGGTTAGATAATTACCTGAATTAGTTTAGTAAAATGTAAACTTAAGGATTGCATATAAACAAATTCAGAGTCACAAGGGAATTAGATAATTTTAGAAACCTTCAATAACCATTGTTATACTAAATGTTGTATTTTCAAGATCTTGTTTTTTTTTGTGTTTTCTAATGCAATTGAGGTATATTCCAAATTAGATTGAAATCACCTCAAGTATTTCTTTAATTGTAACAATCTCATCTACCCCTTAATGAGACCAAATATTATGGAAGTAATCTCATTATAGTCTCTTCTCTAACTACAATTTTGAAGAAACATAATGGTCAAAGAATATCCATATCCGAAGTTAGTTATGTTGTACCTCTGGAACCTGGGAAAAGAGAGAAAATAAAAAGCTGGATGATACAAGTTACCGGAATTGTATATTTAGTAGTCTATTTAGCTTCACCTATGAGTTCATCAGTTCAAGTGTATTATGGGCAAGGACATACACAATGGGCCAATGCCTTCTATAAGACATACTTGCTAATCAAAGCAGATAGTCAGGAGGAGCTAAGGCCTTTGGCACCTACTACTCTTGGGCACCTTACAGGAAAGGCCCATCAGAAATCTGCCACATAGGACCCACTGTTATACCTAGTTGCACTTCTTTCTAATCTTTATTAATGCCTGTCCTTTGAGAAAAATGTCCTTGATAATTTGCAAATCTGCTTGGGCCTTTTATCGCAAATTCATGAATAAGAGTCCATGATAAGATATGGCTATATTGGGTACAAATGCTGACTCCTGACAAGAGATGTCACGTAGTTGGAGATCATATCAGCTCCATCTTTCATAAAGATTTTATTAGATATTTTCCATTAGGGTTCTATATTTAAGAGGAAAACATAGCATCTCATTGCTGATTGGTATCTTTACTGTTGAAAGAGTCAGCAGTATTACTGGAATTATACATTTGCCTTTCTGAGCAATTGGTTGAGCCCCATTGTATAAGGGAAAACATCCACCTGCAGAATGAATCCCAATGGAAGGAATTTTTCATCAATAGACCACGTTACCCATTCCAATCAGATATGTGGGAGTGACTTAAAGGACAAAGGAACAGACTGTTCTCAAACTCCCTCTACACGAACTCTCTATATTCTGGATAGACAGAGCAGATAAATGATCACGTCTTTTTACACGTACAGTGGAGGGATGCTCATAGCAACTACCCAAGATTCCATCAGGCTGTGAGAGAGATGCAATATTGCTCATCAATTTGAAGAAGGAAGAGCTAAAATATTATAATTTTTTTTCAAAAATGAAAAAGGGATTCTACATTTTAGCACCATTGTGAGAATTAAATAGTCTACTTGATGCTGATCAATTAACATAAAAATTATCCAGCAAACAATAATCATGTAAGAATAGGCATTATTTTGTTAAGAGCGGGGAATGAACAAGGGGGTACATGGATATGACATTTTGGATTTTTATTTATTTATTTTTACCTGTTAAATGGTCTGCAGGAAAAGCTCATTCTTCAGTGATGGTTCTAAAGAGGAGGAGCAAGGATAAAATAAAGAAGATAGGGAAGTTTGAACCAGAAGATCTTGTACAAGTTTGTGACATTTGGCATATTAAGAAGTATGGCATCTAATATGCAGTCTACAAGAGGGGGTGGGATAGAGTGAGCAGACTATCTTCATATGACAGGACAAAATCAACAAGGAGATAATCAAGAAATATTGCTCAAGGAGAACACAGATTGTTCCTAGTGTGCCAAGGACTGAGAATACAGTGACATTGGAACTGATAACTCCAGTCTCTTAATGGAGAAAAATAAGGTTAAAACTAACCAAATCTTAACTTCACCACCGATTTTGCCCCAGCCCCATATCAGACCTTGACATCATTGCCCTGGACAAGGACACAAAACTGATGTTTTCTTTGTCCTTTCTTGGGACATCTGAAACAGTATTGGATTGTACTGGCTTACAGTTAAATCATGTGAAAGTTAGTTGTAACATTTTTTTCAAAACTCATGAATATTGAAAACTTAGAAATGTTTTAACTACTAAAAGTATGATATACCTATTAGGCAAAAGGTATTTTGGTATGACATTCTACAAAGGAGGAGGCTTGCTTATAGATTTATGTATTGTTTGTTCATTCAACAAAAAAGTGTTACATATATTTTGACAAACTTCTCTGCAGAAGGCTCTGCTATACACATAAGAGGTACATGAGGGAAAGAAAAGAAGTACCCCAGGCCCAGATGGACACTAATGACTACCAGACCTTTCTGACAACTCTCACCCTAAAGATGGAACACATAGATGATAGTTCTACCATTCTACACAAAATCAAAATCATGTTGTGTTCGTTTTATATTGATAATTATTGCACTTTGCTTTAACTACATTCTAGGGACACACAGTGGGATGACGAGAAAGTTTATGCATTTGAAGAATAACGTAGAAATAAAAACTCTCATTTGCTTTTGGTCATAATAGGGTAGTTTTTGAAAAATTAAGAGCTTATAGCGATGGGTAAAGGCATAGATTATGAAATATATCTCATACTTAGAGCTAGTGAAGACAAAAATAATAAAAAAAAAACTGTTCCAGTCAAAGAAGTAAAATTGTGATCTTAAACAGGGCCAACCACAGATACTCATGTTCATAAGAAATTTTAATAGCCTCAAATTTCATAAAATTTTCCATAACAGGAAGTGAACACTGAGATGGGGAATCAAGGAAAAGATTTTAAAAAAAACATGATATGCTGCAAAAATATAGAGCTACCAGAAGATAAGGTATTTTAAGAAATTAACATTATAGCTTTAGTTTTTTGCCATTATACAATTCTTAAACATTAGTTTATATCCTTCAGTTTCAATTTTTTCTACTTTTTCACAAATTTATGAAATTAAAGATTGTGACTTCCAGATGTGTTATTTTGGGCAAAGGAGATCCTGTCATTTAAAATGCAACATATATGTCTACATAAATCTATATACATATATACATATAAATTTATATAGAACCCACCCCCTTATTACTGAAAGTATCTTTAAAATTGTACATTTTTGTCAATTTGAATTCATGTTTTATCTCTATTTTTAGTTGCTGTTGGTTTAACTGCTCATGAATATTCTGATTGTCTAAAGAAAATGCAAACTACAATACTGTTTTTACATTCACTTTTATACTGAAGTATTCACACTTTCTTCTCACCTCCAACAGGCCTTAAATATTGTGTATTTCTCTTCTTAAGGAAAGGCAGGGTTCTTTATTTGATCTGTTAATGAACTAAAACATTTTTTTGTTAAGCTATCAAGGACTATGACAAGTAATAGCAAACAGTATAATAATGCATCAATTAAAGAAACAAATGCAAGCAATTTCTTAGATAGATACTAAAGTAATTCTGAAAAAAAAGTCCTTCAAGATACAAGAAAGAAAACATTATACTTATGTCACTGTCTTCCAAGGGGAAAGGTTAGCTGCTAATATCATGGTTGTCCAAGAAGGAATGTGCTTGCCTTTGAAATGGACAAGTGCAGAAGGACTTTCTCTAGGAAAAAGATTCCCATGATGATTTGTCCTGGCATTCAGATCTATTTCAGTAATGCCTCTCCACGTGACTGGGAATGTTCTCTCTACTTCTCAGGGACCTTCTATCAGGTGATTCCCCATCAATGTTCACAATGAACTCTCTCACATTTTTCATCAATTTACTTGTCTCTATAATATCTACCAATAAGGGAAGTGCAGAACTGGAGAAATGACTCAGTGATTAGGATCATTTCCTGCTCTGTAAAAGAATCTGAGTTTGCTTCCCGAAACATACCTGGCTACTGACAATTACATGTGACTGATTAAAATTAACGATACCATATGGAAAAAGACAACCCATACAAGCAACAAATACAGGCAAGAGAATACAGGATAGAGATATTAATGCATGTGAGAGGAATGCAAGCAAAAAATAAATAAATAAATTGTGAAATACAAACACCCCAAAAGGGATCGACATGAAAATAGGTTTTACAAAATGGAAAATGCATATAGGCATACAAACACTGAATTATACCTAGCAGGCTTAGATGTCAGCTAAGTGCAAATTAACACAGCAATGAAGTGTCATTTGTGACCAGCACTGAAAGGCAGGAGATGATGAGAAAAACACACACAATGTGGATGACATTTTAAATGATAAAGTTTTAGAAAGAAGTCTGGAAGTATTTATAATAATTATTTATTTTTGTTTATTTTGTGGGGAAAGTGAGGGTGGGAGACAGGGAGGAAGAGGGAACTGGGGTTAGTATGTAAAATGTAAAAAAGAATTAAATAAAAAATAAAAAAATAGATTTTTCTCATACAAAACATAGAGACCCCTTTCGCCACCGTCCAATCTTCCTAGTCCCGCACCTTTTTCTTCATTGATCTACTCCCTCTTTTCCTTAGTTATGATAAAAGATAAATTAGACATGAAATGTTAGACTCACAAAGAAAGATTGTAACTGTAATTCTTGACTGAGACCTGTTTTGTATATGTAATTTTACTATGTTAAAGTTAAAACCTTCTTTTTAATTAGACAGAAAAGGGGAGATGATTTTGGATGTATATGTGTTGTTTTAATTGTTTGGGTCAATGGCTTAGCAGGCTAAAGCCAGGCAGGAAATCTGAGCAGAGCTATAGAGATTAGGCAGGGTTGAGGTGCCACCAGGTAGCTGCCAAAGGAGACAGATGTCATGTAACCTTACTGGTAGGTGACAGCCTCATGGTGATACATAGATGAATAGAAATGAGTTAATGTAAGATGTGTTAGTCAATCAGAAGCCTGAATTAATGAACCAAACAGTATAGCATTTAATATAGTTTCTGTGTGATTATTTGGGTCTGGGTAGCTGGGAAATGAAGTGCAGTCTCTGTCCACGGGTAATACTGCAGTTAGAGGAATATATGGAGAAGTTGATGGGGAAAAGCAAGAATCCCCATTCTTTTAGTTTTTAGATGGCTTTATAGTATATATTTTACATGCAGTTGCTACGATATCTCCCAGTTAAATATAGATCTTCCATTCTTTACTTAAAAATATAAAAGGAAAAGAATGTATGGGTGTAGTTTAGTCTAATAAAGTTTTCTCTGAAAAAGAGGAGGCAAGCATAGGCAGTAGTTTTCAAACCCTGACATAAGAGATCAAGAAGATATTTTTCAAATGAAATAAGATGTCCTCAGGACACAGTTTAAATAAAGAAACTTCATTGGCTTTGAGCTGGATAGAGCAATTAAGTTCTCTCAATTTTATCCTCAAGTGTCTTCTAATTGGTGGCTCAGGAATGAAACAAGATTATTAAGCACAAAGTAAAGTAAGAAAGTGGATTGTTGATATTGGAGCATTTTATGAATGCTTTTACTCAAGTATAAATAAGTTTCTCTTGTATCTTGCGCATCACAAATACTCTGAAAGTCTGTGCTATTATATAAAATAGAACCAGTGTCTTTTGAATAATAAGCAGAATAAATAAATTTCTGAGTTTGAACAAGTTAATAAGGGATCTTAGTTATTCCTTTGTATTTGGTCGTAAATGATTGGATTGGAGGTTAAAAACCAAGATCCAAAGAAAGAAAAGAAGATAAATTCTGTCTTACAATTATCTCCATTGATTGTCAGTAACAAATTTAGTCAGGGAAAATATTTTACCGGGATGGTTTCGGTAAAAATGAGACAAAAAAATTGCACACTGATTTTTATCTTTACTCTAGTCTATAGTTCCACAAAATTATGAGATGCTTCTCATAATTGTTTTAAGATCTGGTAATAAGATAAATTATATTTCAAAACACAGTTCCTTTTTAAGCATCTAAATACTGATTGGAGTGAAAGAAATGTGACCATGGGAGCTGTATGAGTTTGTTTTTGTGGTCCATCAAGTATAGATCAACATGTCACATGTCAGCTGCCTATTCTTACCTTGTATAAGAGAATAATTGGTCCGTTTTTCCATAAATAAAAGGGAGAATATTTAAACTGATTGCTTTATTGTAATTAATCCATATTATTATTTCTACTATTTTGATGGACAATTTTTCTTTAGCATGTTTAAAATTTAAAACTGAAATTTCAATAACAAATGAATGAATTAAATATTCACTGAACAAATAATAAACAATCCTTTTTTATGGACAACATGCCAACTCTAATGTCCATCTACCCTGATGAAAATAATTAGTCTGAATCTTCAAGGAATTATGTTCAAACAATTAGAGCTTTGGCCACCAGGTGAACGGCTTGGTTTCATGACAAAATTCATGATTGATGAGGAATAAACTTAATTTCAACATCTCTCTACCTGGTGTAAACTAGGTAGGTAACAGGTAACTGAATGGGAAAAATATACTCAAATGCTTCAAAATATTTTACTGAAGACAATATTAAAATCTTTTTCTTTAATTTTTCATCTGACCAACTCTTTTCAATATATGACTTTGTCAGGTATTTGCACTTTTAATGCTAATCAGCCTCTCAGTTGCTTAGGAAATGGGCATATATATTTTTCCTTGCACTAAACATCAGCCAGTGGAGGTCTGTGAAGGCTTGAGAGCTCAGGTCAAACCCGCCTCATGAATCTTTCATTCCAGGATCAATAGCTCCTAAGGTATTCTTTTATGGTGAATCACAGAGGAGCAGGGGATGCATACTGAGACAGAGTATGATTCTTAAGGTTTATATTAAAGTAACATGCTAATTCCTAAGGCTTCCCCAAGACCTAATTGATCAAATTCTGGGAATGTGGCTTGGGTATGAAATTATTCATCGGTGTGTAAAGTGAATCATAAAATAATAAATGGATGTTTTGACAAAAATGCAAAAAAATTAAAAGGCATGATTTTAAATTTATATTTAGGAGATACTGGTTGTCTTAGGATGTGAGTCACTAAAAAATTATATCATTTCAATCAAAAGAAAAACTTAAAGTAAAGCTACTATAGAATCTAACTGTAAACAACTGGGGAACCTCTTCACAGAGATCAAAGGCAGCATATAATAATGTTCTGCTTACACACACACACACACACACACACATTTAATGCATTTAATATAATGTCTCTACTCACAATAGAGACACTACAAAATCATCCAAGGTCTTGATTAAAGCATGAATTATGAACTATCACACAAATACACACACACACACACACACACACACACACACACACGGTAACACTATTTAACCATGAAGAACAAAATCATGCCATGTACAGCAAAAAGTAGATTATCATGCTAATCAAAACAACATGAAAATGCAAAAAAATACTTTCTTTCATATGTGGAATGAAAGGAATTTCGTGCAAAGATGCAATAGGAGAAAGACTACTATTTGGAGTTAGTAATAGGAAGGAACTGGATAAGTAAAAGAAATATGGCAATATTCTAGGAAAATTTTTCAATTACACATATAAAATATGAGCATAAAATAACTACTTTGAATAAATAATATACAATGATAAAAATGGAAAAATGTACAAAGCACATATTTGCTTTGGGAAGTAGAACATGGTAATTTTCTTCTTTTATTTTCCATCAATATATACAGAAAAGTAAACAGGCAAATTTTTAATTGGCATTTAATAAATAAATTTAGAGTTTTGAAATCTCTAAATTTAGTAGGGTTCCATATATAACAGCAGAGCAGGGTTTCCCCACCTTCCCTTCTGGGGTGGAAATGACAAAGCTCATAGGCAAATCCCCACACTGAACAGCTGTTTGTACTTACTGAGCCATGGATTCTTTGTGTTATAGATACATTGAATACGCTAGCCCTAGGGTGCTTAAGACAGCCTCTCTAAAATATCCCCAGAGGCCTTTTCTGCCAAAGATTCAGCTTCCCCTGGAAGTATGTTTGCTCACTGCTTCTTTTAATCTCACAGTCACTTTAACAGACTTCTGAAAGAATATTGTTCTCGTTTACTTTCTTCAGGTGAGCTAAGTTGTTGTTAGCAAACAAAGAACCAGTTGCCTGAGAGCCACGACAGAGATGAGAAATAGGATAGAACAGTCTGATTCTGGATTCTGTTTCGCTAAGCAGCTAAAAATAACAAAAGTTACTCAATTCTAACAAGTTTATCTTAAGTAATGAAGTACCATCCTGAGCTTCCTGCGGAAGACTACACACCGAGGCTTCCTGACGATGAGACTGCCAAGAACCCTTTCAGCAAAGAAAACATTCAACCAAGTACTCCCTCTGATGCGTTTGTTCGCATTCTGTTTTCTTCTGATGGATATCACAGTACTCTGGGAAAGAACAGGGAGGGGGACTGGTCATTTACCAACAAGCACACAGCAACAGAAACTTGTTGGTTCCATAATGCTCCCATCCTAATTTCTGAAATTATGCCTCTGCTTCTGCATATGCTTCTGTCTTCTTCTTGGAGACATGAACATGAATTGGTTCAATTTTCAATTCTTTTTCACTGAACTTTAAGTAGAATTATCATTCAATATGGTCCTCTGGGCAAAGACAAATAATCAAGGAAGAAAAGTAGTTCACATTCAAAAAGATTAGAATGTTTTATTGGTTCACAGGTTTTCCGAAGAAGCATATTATATGAACAATTTTGATGGTCCTTGGTTTTCAAAGGTATATGTTTTGCCTAATTTATTATTGTAAATACATGTTATTATACAAGTGTACTTATTATACTTTTGCAAATGAATTCATCATGTACTATGATACAGACAATGATATCTGTTTTTTATGATCAAGCTAAAGTATGTCAGTTTTATGGCAATGCATGTGTATGAATGTGTGTGCAGAGGTCAGAAAATGGTGTCGGGAACCTATCTTTTATTTACTATTCTTTACCTACTTGTTAGAGCTAGGGATTATTAAACTGGACCTGAAACTTACAATTTCCCCTGAGTTACTAACCATCAAGTCTCCGAAACCCTCCTTTGTGCTTCTCGGTGCTGAGAAAACATGTGTACATTGCCATTCCCAGCGTATTATGTCGATGCTCTGAATCTAAGCTGGTGTCTTTCTGTTTTCACATCAAGCAGTTTCCTCACTGATTATGTCTCCATTCCAAAATAAATTAAACTTTACCCAAATTTGATAAGATACATAACCAAAATGAGCCTTCTAACAATGACTCTTCCATAAGCAAAAGGATTTATTTTCCATGTCCTTTCATGTTTATAAAAATAACTTAATTGATACCAAATCGATCCACTAAATGATACATAAAAGATGGGTTTAATCAAAAGACACTTGAAAATCATAAGGACATCTAATCTTTTCTTGGTTAAATTTAATCTCCAAATCATTCTGCTAAATAGGTGAAATATAACCTTAGACAATGGAACAAATGTGATTCTTATCTTAAGTACAAAAGTCTATATGCTGCTCTAAACAATGTTAACACGTCCCTAAACTCTCCATTTTCTAATTCCAAGAAACTATGATATTATCATATAGTATACTGAGTAGAATTTTGGTTGTTGTTTGATGTAATATACTGAAGAATTCAGAAATTAAGGATGATTTCCTATCCCTTGACAGTTTTGACAGAAACTGTAAACAGTGAACATTGTTAGGAATCTCAGCCTATTGGTGATATGCCTACAAATGAAATTTTGGATGCTGATCTCTTCTTCTTTCACTTTTTTCTCTTGTTTCTATGAGGTAGATGCATGTGCCATACAATGTTATCATGATGTTGCCTAACCATGAACCCAAAAGAAGAGGAACAGTGGGTTATAAATTTAAAAAAAAAATACAAACCTGTGAGCTATTTTTTTCACCTTTTAAATGATTTATCTCAAGTATGTATTATTTTTGTAAAATAAACCCAGCAATGTAGTTAGGCTTGTTAGGAGGCTATAGAGATGATCCTGAAATTTCTAGGCAAGATACATGAATTCTAAAAGAAGAGAATTACCTTAATCGTGCTTTTTTTTTTTTTACAAAAAAAAGAAGCATGAAATAAATGAAAAATATCCTGTTGTTGTCTTTCTATATGTAAAAAGAAACTGTTGTCTGGGTAGAAAACAAAGCCAAGGAAGTATGCTCCCTTCTAGGACAGCCAGCAACATAAATGAACTCCCTCCTTAATTTTAGTGCAATGAGACTGGTTTTGCTTTCTCATTAACATTTAAAAGTATACATTGTGATGGTTGGGATAAAGGAAGGGTGGATATGTGAGCAGGGAAGTATATATCTTAATTAAGAGAGCCATCTTAAGGTTGGCAAGAGACTTGAACCTAGAGGGGCTCCCAGGTGCCCAGGGCCATATCCCCAGTTAGTTCCTTGGGCAGCTGA
>NW_004949100.1:2707138-2715928 GCF_000317375.1 Microtus ochrogaster | reverse complement strand
GCTGGTTTAGTTTTTTTATTATTTATTTTATTGATTTTTATTGAGCTCTACATTTTTCTCTGCTCTCTTCCCTGCCTCTCCCCTCCCCTTCAACCCTGGCCCAAGGTCCCCATGCTCCCAATTTACTCAGGAGATCTTGTCTTTTTCTACTTCCCATGTAGATTAGATCTATGTATGTCTCTCTTAGGGTCCTCGTTGTCTAAGTTCTCTGGGATTGTGATTTGTAGGCTGGTTTTCTTTGCTTTATGTTTAAAAAACACTTATGAGTGAGTACATGTGATAATTGTCTTTCTGTGTCTGGGTTATCTCACTCAGAATAATGTTTTATAGCTCCATCCATTTTCCTGAAAAATTTAAGATGTCATTATTTTTTTCTGTTGTGTAGTACTCCATTGTTTAAATTTTTCTTATTCATTTTTCTGTAGAGGGGCATTTCAGCTGTTTACAGGTTCTGGCTATGACAAACAATGCTGTTATGAACATAGTTGAGCACATGTCCTTGTGGCATTGTTGAGCATCCATTGGATATATACCCAAAAGTGGTATTAATGTGTCTTGAGGAAGGTTGTTTCCTAATTTTCTGAAAAATTGTCACACTGACATCCAAAGGGGCTATACTAACTTGCCCTCTCACCAGCAATACAGAAATGTTCCTTTTACCCCACAACCTCTCCAGCATAAGTTGTCATCAGTGTTTTTGATTAGACCAATCTTACAGGTGTAAGATGGAATCTCAGAGTTGTTTTGATTTGCATTTCTCTGATGACTAAGAATGTTGAACATTTTCTTAAGTGTCTATTAGCCGTTTTAGATTTCTCTGTTGAGAGGTCTCTATTTAAGTCTGTTCTCCATTTTTTTAAATTGGATTATTTGTTCTTTGGATGATCAATTTCTTGAGTTCTTTCTATATTTTGAAGATCAGACCTCTGTTGAATGTGGGGTTTGTAACAATCTTTTCCCATACTGTAGGCTGTTGTTCTTTCTTGTTGACCATGTCATTTACTTTATAGAAGCTTTTCAGTTTCAGGAGGTTTCATATTTTAATTGTTTCTCTCAGTGTCTGTGCTGCTGGGGTTCTATTTAGGAAGTGGTCTCCTGTGCCAATGCATTCAAGTGTACTTCCACTTACTCTTCTTATTTTTTTCCAACTCCAAAGCAAGCTTTAATTTTTAATTGAACTGGGACTATAAGAAGACCGTTTGTTTTATATGTCTGCAGACAACAGCAGAAACAAACATTCGGGAAGACTAATGAGATTTTATCCTGTTGGAAGTGTACTACACCATTAGGCCAATTTACTCTTTTTCTTGTGACATTTTCTCTGGATGATTCTCCCTTCTTCAGATTTCTCATTTTTCCTGTCGTCTTCAGATTTCTTTGTTGGATGCTTTGATTCTCCTATCCTAATCCAGTGGTCTCTCCTCTTTGAATCTAATCTTTACCAATCTTGATTACCTCCATAGCTTTTATTCCCCTGATCTGATGATGCTGACGGTGCAGGTGGAGCTGTGCGTGGGAGTAGGTAGTCAACTGCAGTGACCGCGATACTAGACTGTGGCATGGAAGGCGGCTGTGGTGCGGTGCCCCAAGCTGTTCTCATTGCACCCTTGGGCTGGGGGCTACTGTGTCTGCTGCGTGCCATTCAGGGAGGGAGTGAGCTGTCTGAAGAGCTAATGTACAGAAACTGTACCTCCGCTGGCAGTCAGTGAACCACAAGGCTGACAGTAGCAGTGAAGACACCTGTTTATGCAGCAGTGAGGCTGACGGGGCAAGGCGTGCTAGTGCACGGGGTAACAGAGCCAGCTAATGGTGGGACCAGCATGGACCTATTTAATTCTTCCATGAGGTTCAGTGTGGTTGGCTTTATGTTGAGGCTTTTGATCCATTTGGACTTGAGTTTTGTGCATGATGATATATATGGGTCTCTTTTCATTCTTCTACACTTTGATATCCAGTTATGCCAGCACCATTTGTTAAATATGCTTTCTTTTTTCCATTTGATATTTTTTTTTTGCATCTTTGTCAAAATTCAGGTGTTTGAAGATGTGTGGATTAATATCCAGGTCTTCAATTCAGTTCCAAGTGGAAAGACCTCCCATGCTCTTGGGTAGGCAGAATTAACATATTCAAAATGTCAAACTTACCAAAAGCAATCTACAGATTTATGCAAGGCCCATCAAAATCCCAGGAAAATTCTTCACAGACCTCGCAAGAACGGTACTCAACTTCATATGGAAAAGCAAAAACCTCAGGTTAGCCAAACTAAGCTTCAACGAGCTGCTTCTAGGCAGGTCAGTTTGACAGAGACTATCCTAAGCAGGTTTTCTTGTCTGAGTATCTCTTAGTAGTCCTTATGCTATTATAACAGCATTCGTGTAGGTGGGATGAGTTGAGAGTATCTGATTAGCTTTAGGGAGATTCTGAAGCTTTTGAATTGTTTACTTCCTGAACTTGAGAACTTCACTGAAGGATGGAATGTTTCACATCTACTTAGAAAAACCTGCATCTTAACAAGTTTCCATACAAAATGAAAATTTTCCAAATCTCTGACACAGTTGCTACACAGCATAGAATGACAGAAAGACAGGCAGATAAACAGAGAGCCACACACATACACACAGGGACAGACAGAGATCATGAGATCATAACTATTCTAATTCAGAGAGTCAAATTCTTTGAAATTATAACCTTAAGACATTGGAAATCTTACAAATAAAATCTGAGGCAAATTGCAGAGATACTGAATGATATAAAATGGAACATTTATATAATAGGAACCAGAAAATTTTTTTCAAGTCAAGTTTATAGCAGCCAAGAAAAAAACATTATCTACTATTAATATTGATCTGGAATGTTTCAAAAACAAATGTTTAGATATTTATAATTGGCCTTTGAGTCTTCAGTCACAAATTAGACTCTTTTAATGGTCATTACCAAATTTAAAGCAAACATTGTTACATCCTGTCAGAATTTATAAAAAGAGCATTATTTACACATGATTTGTAGGTGTTGATACGTTTTATGTATACAACTTTCTTGTCTGACAGACATTCCTCATGGAAGGTATTTTCTAAATGATAAAAAACACACATCAGTGCTCCAATTTTCATGTTTAAAGACAATTAAAATTGTGAGATCCTTTTAATGATGGCCAGACAAGTTCAGTGAATAATCATTCTGGATTTGATTTGCATCTCTTTACAGACATGGACAGAAGATTGATTAGATGACACTATGTGATTTCTTATATGCTGCAAATTGATGGCTTATATTTGGTACTTTTTATCTGATAGTAAATGCCAGGGTCAGCACTCTAAACTGAGAAAATGGAATGCAGAAGCTACTTTAAGGATATATATAAAAAAAAGAATACTGGAGGTTAACAGGAAGTTTACAACATAATTGACATTCTGGGGAAATTAGGTAATTCCAGGAACAATTCTCAGAGAAATATTGAAAACATGTAAAGCTAAGCTACCACCATTGCTACAAACTTCCAGAACAGCTCATAACACTGGATCACCTTTCAGTGCAAGAACTGCCAAGGTGAAAGAAAGAAAAGAAAGAATGAAGGCAGGCTGACCGGGCAAGCTTTCTGTAACCCAAATGGAAATATTTGAACAATGGTTTATATGATAGCAAGTGACTATAACTCAGAATGTAAAATATCTGCATAAAATTCATAATGACAACCACTGAATGAGTAAATAAGTTAACAGAAAGGGATCGTTTTCTCTTGTGAAATGAATTCAAATAGTGTACTTACATGCTTTGCCATATACAAGATAAATTGTATTTCTCCTGCTTTTGAGTATAAATTTTACTTAAAATCCTTGTATCCAACATTGAAAAAGAAAACTAGGAAATGATAATATTAAGTGACATATACAATATACTGTAAACAGAGGCTGTTAGTTTCCTGGCCTCCCAGACACAAATAATCATACAGGAACTATATTAATTACAACACTGCTTGTACTATTAGCTCAGGCTTCTCATTATTTAACTCTTACATCTTGAATTTTCCCATTGTGTTATTCTGTGTATTACCACATGACTGTGGCTAGCCAGTAAAATTTCTGCATCTGTCTCCTTTGGCAGCTACGTGCCGTCTCTTCAATTATACCTACCTTCTCATATATATATATATATCTACCTACCTTCTCATATATATATATATATCTATTTGGATTTATCACCTGGTTTTGCTCTGCTAAGCCATTGGCCAGAACAGCTTTATTCATCAACATATACAGAAAGATAATCCACATCAACATATACAGAAAAAATAATAAATGATTTGTGAAAGAGGATATAAAGCTAATCATTATAATAGTTTCCACTCAGTCTCAGTTCTTTTTTTCTTTCTGTGCTTGAAAAATTCGAAAAAAAAATATGTTATTGATGGTTAAAAAGTAAAACCCAAGTGAAGCTACATAGCTTCAAAATATCATTGTAACAGTGTAGAAATTCATTTGGATGCATTGATCTCAGAGCAAGAGAAACGTTTGGATGAATGTCTATGTCAGTCTAGTTTAATAGTTTTTTTTTTCAATTTATTACAACAAAGTTATTTTTAAAGACTTTATTATAAATAAAGTATTTCAATTTAGCCTTTATTCTAAATAAAATATAAAACCCTGTCTCGAAAAAAAAGAAAGCTAAATAAAATATAAATAGAATCAAAAAGAAACTGAAAGCTAGAAAATATTATATTTGTTACCCAAGTAACAAAAAGTAAGAGTTAGTTACTTAAATCACAAATTTTTAGTTTGGTTTTTCGAGACAGGGCTTCTCTGTGGTTTTAGAGCCTGTCCTGGAACTAGCTCTTGTAGACCAGGCTGGTCTCGAACTCATAGATCCGCCTGCCTCTGCCTCCCAAGTGCTGGGATTAAAGGTGTGTGCCACCACCGCCTGGCTCACAAATTTTTAAAAATTAAGAACTGCATGGGGTATTTTACAAAATACCTAAACAGTATTTTCAACTGTTTTTTAAAATCACAAAAGGAAGTAAAGAATAACTTCCCATGTTTGTCAAGAAGAAAAAACCAACAAAATAAATAAGCAAAAACAAAATAATGATTCATAAATGCATTGTGGACTTTTAGATTGATCAAGGAATAGTAAAAAAGCATTAGCAAAGCCATATGATGTCTAAGAAAATTGTGAAGTTTACTTGATAGTAGACACTCATAAAATGTCCATACTTTCAGTAAATGTTCTATGGGTTTATGTTAACTCATAAAATTATAGGTTGAATTTAAAGGACACTTTTGTCATTTTTTTTTATCTCTTTCAGTGGTTTAAAACTTCAAATTTACTAAAATTACTTCTCAAAAATGCAGAGGCACTGAGTGTCTACACAAAGAACCTGGAGAACTCTCACACAAGTGACTTAATGGCACACCTGAAAGCTGTAGAATAGTTAGACAGAGTTGTTCTTTGAGAAAATCAATAAGATAAACCAAGCTTTATTCAAACTAACCAAAAGGCAAAGAGAAAATAGTCAAATTAGCAAAATCAAATATAAAATATTCAAATAGTCAAATTAACAAAATCAAGAATAAAAAGGGGAACTTAAGAAAAGACACCAGAAATCCAGAGAATGATCAGGTCATACTTCAAAAACACATACTTCACAAAATTGAAACATTTAAAGGAAATGAAAATTTTTCTGGAAAGATACCACATAGCCAAATTAAATCAAGACCAAATGAACTTAGGCTTATAACCTCTAAGGAAATAGAAGCAGTCATCAAAAGTCTCCCCCAACCCTCCCCCCCCCAAAAAAGGCCTGGGGCCAGATGGCTTCCCTTCAGAATTCTACCAGAATTTCAAAGAAGAACCAACACCAACACTCCTCAAATTGTTCCACACAACAGAAACAGAAGGAACATTGCCAGATTCTTTTCCTAATGCTAAGTTACACTTATACCCACCCATACAAAGACACAGCTAGGAAAGAGAAGTACACACCAATCTTCCTTATGAACATTGATGTTCAAAAAAATACTGAATCACCAAACCCAAGAAGACATCAGAAAGACCACCCACCACAAGAATTAACTTTTCAAAGCTAAACACATGCATTCAAACTATTATGAGTATGTTAATTCCCTCTTACCATTTCTCAGGCCCACCGATCCTACTGATCTCCAATTTTGTCAAACTTTTTGGATTTATTTTTTTACTACCCAAATTATATGTTTTGGACTTCTCTACACACTATGAAAAACAGCACACAGCAAAAGCGTCCCAGAATATACATGATTCAGACAAGAAGGCAGGCTCACACAAAAATACAGTGAGACATGGCCCACAATCTTATTATGTCCTACGTCTTGCCATTTTCTTCCTCTCAGCACCACGGTGTGCCTAGTCATCTTTCTGGTCATGTGCAATTGGTTATTGTGCACATTATTGAAGTTCTACAGTGTTCTTAAGGGTCAAGGTCAAACATAGACACAGTTATGTGGAAGTATTGCCACAATGGGGAAATTAAATCACTTTTTATGGCGTGTAACTCAGTTTCTTCTAGTCTTCTTTAACTATATTATCCTATCACTTAACGGGTTCAAATGAATTCCCAAGAATGTAAAGTTGGGTATCATAATCAAATGCTGTGTCTTGATTTCTCTTTAAAGGCTGTAGAATCAATCATTCATCCAATTCATGATTTCAGCCATTCTCTGAAAGGAATCGCTGAAACGGAGACAAATGTTTTGTTAGACGGAAAAAATTTCAGATATCAGAGAGAGAAGCATCCTATTATAATTGAAATGCTTAGATTCCTGTGACACAGTTTAAATTCAATGGGTAGCTCTTACTTCATTAAACTCTGGAAGACACAATCAGGCTTGGATGAAGAAGTGAAAATGATGCATTTGAAATAGAGTTTAGCCAGGCATAATATAATGTAAGTTTGATTTATTGCAAAGTACTGAAATATTTATGTGTTTCTATCTCCTGTCAAGGAGCTTGCTGCAAGTTGGTATTATTTAGACATACAATCATTTGACATTAAGCCACTAAATTATTCTGCAATCATGGAACACTCATGTCCTTTATCATGAGTAGAAGCTGGTACTCTTTGTCTTTTAGATAGTATCCTTTCTTTGTTCCAATAAAAATGAGTTTTAAATGGTTCTCCGGGGATTTTATGGATGAGATGAACAGAAGGAAGGAGAATGTTTTAAATGCCATTTACTTGAAGAAGGACTAGTTCCTGGTACATTCAAATACATTGATTCATTAACACTTTATTAAAACATGGTAAGGATTTGTTCACACATGCCCTTTCAAGAGTTTGATGGTAGAAAGTGTGAAGTATAGCATAGACTGGCAAGACACTCTCTCAAACAATCAATAAAATTAAAGAACCAAAAAAAAAATCAGAGAATAGTTCTAGAAGGAGATTTTTTAACAGAAAGAGGGAGATAGAACTTAAGTCTTCAGAATTTGTATTTTTTCTTACCATGTTTAACAACTGAAGGAATGAAGATGATAACAAATCTGTTTACTTGCCTGGAAAATAGACTAATGTAACTATAACTGTGATTACGTTTTAGTACTAGTTGTGGAGGAAATGCTTAAATATCTTAAATTATGTGCAATATTATATGAGCATCCATATTTCCCTTTCTCTGCTCAAATCAAACTAACCACAATTTCAATTTTTTAATATATGAATGTTAATATATTTCCAAAATGTAATAAGAAAATAAATAAATGCTGTAGATGGCAGTTTTCAGAAACATTATTACCTCAATATCTTTGAAGATATTAAAACGTTTTCCAACATTCTTAGTGACAATAAATTCATAGAGTTAATATGTATTTTCAGTACCTAGTACTTTGAAAGTAAAAGCTCCACTTGGATAACAATAACCTATAGACGATGGGGAGCTGACTAAAATCTTAAAGTACAGGCGTAACACTGACATATCTGTCCAGAACAACATATTTTTATAAGACTGTTTACTGAAGCATACTAATTAATTCACTAATCTTTTAACAAAAAGAAGTATTTTCTATTACAAAATGTTAAATGAATTACTATGCAAAATTGTTATACTTATACAAATATTTAAAGTATCATTTTCATGTTATAAATTGTATTTTATTTTTATTTTGTGACTAAATTTTTTTCTAACGGTTCCTTCTCCTCTTTCTATTTGATGGAATATTATTATATTTTCTATGAGAAATTTTATAGCTAGCCTCACTCTTAATTCTTTATCTTAATTTTTAAGATTAATTATAATCATGTCACCAGATGAAATTATGTCATATTATTCATTTTAAATACAAATAAAATAGTTGGTTGAATTTTTATTTAATTACCACCAGCAAGAAGTTTTGAAGCTCTCAAAAAATTAAATATAATTATATTATGTATTATTTTAATTTTTGATATTATTTACCTATGTCATTTCTCCCTTTCCTTTCCACACACTAAATACTCTGAGATATTAAATTTACTCTTGTTTTGTTTTTATTATTTTTATTGAGCTCTACATTTTTCTTTGCTTTCCTCCCTTCCTCCCTCCTCCCCTTCAACCCTCTCCCAAGGTCCACATGTTCCCAATTTACTAAGGAGATCTTGTCTTTCTTTCTTTTCCATATAGATTAGATCTATGTATGTCTCTCTTAGGGTCCTTATTGTTTTCTAGGTTCTCTGGGATTGTGATTTGTGGGCTTTCTTTCAAATTCATGTTCTCTTTCATCATTAATTGCTGCAAGATATCTGTCTGTCTGTCTGTCTCTGTCTGTCTGTCTGTCTGTCTGTCT
>NW_004949100.1:2691665-2707038 GCF_000317375.1 Microtus ochrogaster | reverse complement strand
TTTTTCTTATGTTTTCGTCTCTGTTTTGTTTTGATGCCTTTTTAAAGAGTCTCGTGTAGCCCTCTAACTAGCTTGGGCTCCTCAGCCTTCTGCCTTCACCTTTAGAGTGCTGGGATTTCAGCCATGGGCCACTACTGTCTCTCTCTCTCTCTCTCTCTCTGTGTGTGTGTGTGTGTGTGTGTGTGTGTGTGTGTGTGTGTGTGTGTGTGTGTGTGTAATGTTAAATACGTAAATGAAACTTGCTCAGGGTGTATAATGCTATTTATATAAATATTTCTAGGGTTCTCAAATCTTTCCCTTGGATTCTGGCTTTCAACGTTTCTTGCATATCTGTAATTCCTTGTTTAGGGTTGAGGTCTTATGGGTTTTCCCCTGTCTATATTAACACGTGTATTGCTAGTGCCCTTGTTCAACTCATGTTTAGGAAATGAGACTACATAGGTTAAGCTTCTAACATTTCTAGGAAACAAATTTTCACTGAAAATGTCCCTATATTCTGACTCTTTCACTCTCCCTCTCCTCTTCTATGATGACCACTGAGCCTTAGGTTAAGGACTTGTATTCTAGATTTATATGCATGAGAATAATGTGCCTAAGTAGCCAGTGGAGATCAGATGATATCATCAGATGAGGACCTAGAATTTGATTACAGGTGATTTTTTGTTGTTTTTGTTGTTCTTACAAAACACAAACTTAGTCTCCTGCAAGAGAGGATACAAGACATTATCCTGTAAGTCATCTCATTTGAACATTTATATATTCCTCTTTAAAATTGAAAAATACAATAACAATCGTTTTTATCTGCATAAAACTGTCTTTATATGGCTATGATCATGAACCAATGCTATAATTATTTGTTACTTAAAATTGGAGTTTTTCTCTTTTACCTCTTCATTTCTTAAAGCATAAACCTTCTTATTTGTGTGTGTTTGTATTATATGAATTATGCACTCATAGAAGGACAGGGTGTTACAGTAATAAGGTAATATTTTATGGGAGGCAAGAATAGAACGCTGATTAAATTCTGAGTCTTCCTTTTAACAGCTACATGATACTCAGCAAGGAATTTGACTCTATGATCCTTAATTCCTGCCTCCGTGAATGGAGATAATAACATTGAACTCAGAGATTTGTTTCCAAGGTAAATAATGTGGTATAATTAAAACATTAGAGATTACATTCACAGGGAGCACCTATGAATATCTGTTCATTACCTCCTCTTTCATATTTCTGTTTTGCAATCTCTTCTAAAATAAAGCAAGATTGCTCCTGTTGCCACAATGTTATAGTAGTCACACTTAGGGGTGGGTCACAGTATTTACTTATATGGGAAAAATTTTTGAGAAACATTTTAAATGTTAATGGATATAGGTTATTTCTTTATAAAAACAGAGAATCTTTGATTTAATCTAAGAAGGTTTGATAGCTCTTGATGTGAGACTTTGCAATATAACCACAGTACATATTTTTTGAGAGGTATCTTGAATATGACCTCTTAAAACTTAAATCTTCAAATTCACATGATATTAGAGTTTGAGCAGTATTTATACACCAATTGTTCCTTACTGAACATTATATGTAGATTTGATTAGGGAGATTTATATTCAAGCACAAACATTTTAATTACTATGTATTACTGAACACTAAATATTAATCTGAAAATGTTCACAATAATGCAATAATATATACATTTTTAACTTTCTCAAATTAAAATAAATTAAGACTTTGGAATATACTCAATTAAAACATAAAATAAAGAGTCTTACAATCTCTGAAAATCTCTGAAACCTGCAATAATAGCAAATTCATATAGAGAAAGAATAAATAAATATCCAAGATAAATAAGCAGATCTTAGACAGAAAAACACAACTGTGATGCAGACTTGTGAAAGTAACTGTTTATGATAATGTGGGCCACCTCATCACTATATTTGAAGATATTGCTATGACTAAATTTCATTTTTCCAATTCAAACATTTAAAACATAGCCTCTAGTATAATTTCAGTTGGTGATGAAATAATGGCGGTAACTAAAGTTGCCAGAGTAGGACTAAGAAACTGCTGTTCTTGTATGAAAAACGAGAAAACTCAGGGCTCAGTCTGGGAACATCAACAGGAAATTAAAGTGAGATACAGCAGGAAAATGAATGTCTGTAAGTGGGATCAGAAGTCCTGGGAAGACCAGAAATAGCCAGAAATCTAATAATGAAATTCAGGCTCACAAGAAAGTAAGTTTGGTTTAAGTATACACAGTTATAATATTGTCTTTATTTATTTTTGGGGTTTTTTTTTAAATTGTAATTCTAGCAAGACTAGAACTTGGAAAATTGTAAGGAAGCAAAACGAGGTTTTAAATATTGATTTATCTAATAGGGCATATGGACACTATACCAATAGGTACAAATTACTTTTTAATATGGTTTACTTTTAAGAAATATATCTTTTGATGTGTATACCTAGTTTCTACTTAACATCTTTATGAGTTTTAATTTAATTATTACTATAACACACTGATTGCTTAAAGCTGGAAAACATATATAAATATGATCCCATAGGTTTATATTATCATGCCAATCATCACACGCAAGCATAGTAGGAAAGTTAAAACAAGCGAATTTATACAGAATCAGAACCACAGGTTATAACTATTTATTTTAAATTCATTCCAGGTGCCAAAATGTCAATCATACTTTAAGATACCTCTAAATGAAAAGCAATCAAACTTCAAAGTGCTTTGGCTATCATATTGATACCCCATTCCCTTTGTACAGAAAAAATATTCATTAAATATAAGTTGTGCCAAATTAAGAATAAATATTACATCTGCAGAAGTATATAATCCTGATCAAGTGCCTAAGTGCCTGTTAACTTCTACATTGAGCAGACACCTGATTGACTCTGAGGAGTGAAAACTAACAGAAATAACCATACAAAGGTAGCTGTCAACAACCCAAATATTTTTAAAGACCATATATTTTGAAATCTGACAGGAAGGAGCATGTATCTCTATATTTATTGGGAAAACAGCACAGTGACATTTTACTATCCCTTCAGTCAAAAACCTTGCACACAGAAGTATTAACACTCTTTTCTAGAACACTAACCACTTATTAATTGTTATCACATTTTTTTCTGTTTTATTACTTTATGAATAATATCAATCAAAATTCCCACTTCCTTCTTTCTCTCACTTCTCTCCTGCTCCCCCAAACACCCTCCCTCCTCCCCCTCCAGTCCTGAGAAAGGGCAAGATACCCTGCCCTGTGGGAAGTCCAAGGACCTCCCACCTCCATCCAGGCCTAGGAAGGCGTGCACCCAAATAGAATACGATCCCACAAAGCCAGTACTTGCAGTAGAGACAAATCCCAGTGCCATTATCATTGGCTTCTCAGTCTTCCCCAATTGTCAGCCACATTCAGAGGCTGTGGCCTACTAGTAAGGTTCCTGTGTGTCGTTCTCATTTGGCACCTACATCGAATCTCTTTGACTTCCCCTACTCATTCTATATATTTATTCCAGCCTTACTATAATCTGCCCTGTCATAGGTCAAGAAAGCTTTATTCATTAACCTATAAGAGCAACTCATATACAGAAAAATATCTCACATCAATCAGACAGTATTTTCAGGACAAGATTAGGAAGCTGGTACTAATACTTCCTGAAATACCTGTGAAAATCCTAGTAAAATACTATGGCACAATGCTTTTTAATTTGGAAGATTTATAAAATTTAAATCCAATTTCTTGGGCAAGCTAAGTGACTTTCATTTATCTATATTTACAGGAGTGAACTTACTAGTTTCAATTTGAAAGAAGTGTCTAATTTTATTCAAATAAAAATTTATGATCATACTATTCCTTTATTTACATGTAAAGAGCCATGGAATCTACAGAGATGACTTAACTCCGATATTAAAAACTTATGTGTTTTCTTTCTTTTCTTTTCATCTTTTGAATGAGTAGGCTGAGTTTAATATTTCCCTTGATTTTTTTTTTTTGGTTTTTCGAGACAGGGTTTCTCTGTGGTTTTGAAGCCTGTCCTGGAACTAGCTCTTGTAGACCAGGCTGGTCTCGAATTCACAGAGATCCACCTGCCTCTGCCTCCCAAGTGCTGGGATTAAAGGCGTGCGCCACCACCGCCCGGCTTCCCTTGATATTTTTAAAAGAATCAAACTCTCAAAGAATTAAAACAAATTTGAAAAGAAAGGTCCAAATTTGGTTTCACTAGCTTTTCATCTCTCTTTTAAAATTTATGAATTCATAAACTTTTGTGGTCCATTTATTTTTAATTTTTATCAGCATTTAGACTAAATTTATGATCTTCAGTTTCTTTACATGGATGTTGATGCTATTGAATATGTCACCTTCTTCTAAATATTCATTCAATACTCTGAATCATCTGCTATATAATATTTTATTGTGTCCATTATATTTCCTTAAGATTTCTTTTCATTTTCAGTCATTGCATCATGCTTTTATGATTGTTTGAACCCTTTTCATCTGGACTGCATACTGTTTGGAAGTCTCTTGTTACACTTACAAAATTTTATGTTATTAATTTAGAATTTGATTACACCACATTCTTAAACTTTATGGTGTGATTTATTTAGAATTTATTTACAATTTTCTAACAAAAAGGAGATTTGTGGTGAATGGCCCATGTAAGTTGTTAAGACATATTTTGTTTGTGAAATTGTGTGGTATGTCGAGGACCAACCTCAACAAAAGTACATCTTGTAAGGGTGGAGGCTTGGGGATTTAGAAATATAGTAAAGAATATGAAGACATGAATGAAAATAATAAAATGGAGAATCATATATAAAATAGTATCTGGAGGGAATTCCAATGAGTTCTGAAATTCACATGCATTTAATTTCCAACTGGTTAAAACACCTCTGAACCCAAAAGGTAAGAATAAGACAAAAACTACCTTAACATGGTACAAGGAAATGAACATACCAGTTGAAGGTCAAGGGCCACATCAATAGTTTAACATTCTGTTGCCGGAACAAAACAAGTCATGCTTACAACCTTGGCCAAAACATTCTGTAGGCATACCACTCCCTTGGTGAAATCAAAAGTTTTCTTTTTAAGGGAAATGGAACTTAGTTGGATCCTTAGACTTTTGTTTGAGGTAGGAACAGAACTACTTCTTTATTCTTGGAGTAAAAGGTCTGGCTATAAGCCACACCTGTTAACAATAACCTCGAGAGAGCCAAACTCCGACCTTCTTCTAGCTGGGACCTTTGTTTGAGGTAGAAGCACGAAAACCTTGACGGAACTAGAGGTTAAGTTCCAACTCTGATCGTTGGTCAGTGTGGAACTAGGCTCACATTTTCAGGCCTCCACAAATTTGGGAGGATGATTCACATCCTTTTATTGTTTTCATACCTAATTCCTAAATACTAACAAAAAAATCTTTTTTTTTTTTTTCAGTTTCAGTCTCTTCTGTTTGAACTTTCAAGTAAGGTGTATAGATGTTTGGGATGCTGTCATCCTGGGGAATTTAGAGTCTCCATATTTTCTTTCTATGCTTGTATGGATAACTTGTTCTCAGTCTGTATTGTCTAAAATTAATAATATCTATAGTTTTATTTCCAATGTTCTAATATAAAGCTACTTAGAAGTTGTCAGATAATTTTGTTTCCAAATTCTGTTTTAAATGTTGTTTCTCATAGACAAAGTATAATTCAATAATGTTTCATTTATATTTCAGTAATTATGAAATTTCTTCTCATTTAGTTAATATATTGATTCACATGTAAACTAATTTTGATAGCATTTGTATTGTTTACTGTTCTGTTGTTGTGATAAAACGCCATGACCAAAAGCAACTTAGAATGAATAAATTTATTGTTCTTTATAGTTCCAGAGGAATTAGCACCCACCATAACTGGGAGACACAGTAACAAGCAACAGGCAAGAAAGAAAAGCAGGAGTCTGAGAGCTCACACAGAAAGGTCAAATAAGAGTGAATCAGAAAGCAAAATGGGAAGAAGTTGGGCTTTAGTGTCACCAGCCTTTCCACAGTGAGAAACTTCCTCCAAAAGGCTATATTACCTAACCAAATATTTCCACCAATCTTTGGAATGACTCTTCTAAAATCAGAGCCTACTAAAAGCATTTCTCATTTAAACTATCACACCATTGTATCAACATCTACCATAATTTCTTTCATTAAATGTATTATAAATTTCAAGAGAATCTATGAATATATTCATAGCAAACAAGCTGTGTGACCAGATGAGTTAGTTTGAAATTTGATGTCAATGCTGTCCGGCTAACTTCCTTTGGCCTCAATCCATGCCCAATGAATGTGTGTGATGAAATTTATGAATTGGCAGAAATGTAAATTTGTGTGAGTGAATTTGTACCAGTTATTCATTTCTTTCCAACGAATTGACCTTTCATCTTGCACCTTTCAGTTTCATATGTGCTTAGCTGCTACAGTTCACTGGGAAGTTGTCTAATCTTCGTTAATGTATGGGCTGGACAGATGGAACATTATTTTTGCCCAAATTTTTAAAACATAAATCTTGAACTTCAAATTTCTACTTAACTTCAGGTTTGAAAATGGATATAAATTACTGTTTCAATGTTTTGATTTACTTTGATAAAATGTGTTAATGACAATGAGTGACTGAGGACATATTAAAATCAATATGCGTTGTTTTGCTTATATTCCACATTATACTTTGAAACTTACTTTAGAAAAAGTGGAAGGTTAACACTTGCTATCACTTTCAGTATAGGTATTTATTATTATCTATTTTAATATACAAACATCATTAAAATTAAGCAACAGATGGGCATCCTATGGGAACATTTTGAGCTCTGGAACCCAGTACATCCTAGTGCTAGCTTTTTGGCAATGTAGTCATGTCAAGAAAGTTAAATCTAATTTTCAGTTACACACTAAATGGTTGCTTATTTATAGTTTGGCTGCAACTAACAAGAAGTGTAGAACCTATGCCTCTCCCTTTGGTAGTCATGCATGTTAATTTAAAGAAATTGCAGTTACATAGTTAGGAACTTAAGTGCCAGTGATTAATCAGCATTGTGGAAAAGAAGAGTGGGTACTATATTGCAACAAAATAATGAAATAAGTTGATTAAATAAAAACAAGATTTTGTTTGTATGTATGTATGTATGTATGTATGTATGTATGTATGTACTTAAGCCCTTCCATTTTTCTATTAGTGAGACCATTTGAATACAGAGACAATAATCTTGGTCCCAAGTTCATTTAGTTACAGGTAGGCAAAATGTGATTCACAACACATGCTTGATTCTTTTATATTTTTCTCATTTTGTATAATTTTTTGCCTAATATCAATATATTTATTGCTGATTCAATCTTACAATCTGAATAAATCAGAAAAGTCAACTGCTTAAGATTTATATTAATAAATTAATAAACTCTGCTCTATATTTTTTTTTACTTTTATTTGATGCTAGTTTCCTAATAATGTATATTCATGATGGAAACTATATATGTTACATTATATGTAGTAAATTAAAATTCATGGAAATTTCAGGTTATCAGGATTTTAAAATTAAGCATTGGGTGCCTACATATTCAAATACACAATAAAAATATGGAGATTTGCCTAAGGTGGTAGAGTGGGAAAAGGATAGAATTTGGAATGACGAAGGACATAGAACATAGATTCACATGATTTATCTTAATTGTCTCCAGTGATGTGACTCCTTCTTGTGTTAGTTTTCAGTAGGGACCACTGAATCAGCAGAACAAATCAGGAAAAGATCAAACTGCCTTAATGGGGGGTGGGGAGGGGTCAGGGTTTGTAGACTACTGAAGTATTTTAGTCTTCCAAATACTCATTCTGCTACTGTGTCCTCCTAAGACTGTCAAATCAAGTGAGTTTTTTTTCTTCTACAGAGCATCATCTAAAGAGTGGTGCATTGTTTCATTATTTTATACTGCATTTACTGAGCAAAACAGCTGACCCTTAACCTGCGCTCTGTTAACATGAGCGGCTGTCTTTCTACCTAACATTAAGGCCAACCTGTAATACCTTGATATCACTATCTGTGTGATTTAACAGGCACCACTTACATTATTTTAATTTCAACTCTATTATCTGTAAATGGATCTTGCTAACACATTTAAAGCCTAATACTTTACTATTCTTTCAGCTTTCCTTTCAATTTGTAGTCATGGAGAAATTATTCCATTTATCATCAAAACTGCATGACACTTGCCATTTGACATTTCTAGAATTTGTGGTCAAGATTTTGTTTTCGATTAATGTAACAACTGTATATTGATATTATTGATAGTAATGGAAAGTCATTACCTACATTTCAAGCACTGTAGAAGTTACTAAGGATCAAATAATCTAGAAATACTTTAATTTTTAACTCCAAAAAAATAAATGCCCTATATAATTTAGCTAGGTATTGGACAATTAATCATGTACTTTCTACAAATCCAAGCAATTTAATCATAGGTACTTGGGAAAAGAAATGCCTCCACTGACTTTAATTACCTTGTATGAGACCATGATAATTTTGTTTTTCTTTAATATTGTAGTTAATATCACAAAATATATGATGCATAGAGAGACTCTACTTTCTTCATGTAATAAGATCTTCATTTAAAGACACAATTGTAATTTTATAAAGCACAGTTCTTTTTCACTAATTACTTACTAGATTTTTTTATGCTTCTTATTTTTGCCTTTGGTCTTTCATTGATCTGGTTTCAAGGGCCATTATGACTATTAATATTTTTAATTTGCAATGCCTACTATTTGATGCTCTATTTATCCTCCTCTGATAATATTTGAAGCCCTTTAAATGTGTGTCAGGAGCATGGAATGACTGCTCAGTGGGTGAAATGCCAGAAATGCAAGCAAAATGACCAGAGCTCAGAGAGCCAGCATGCATGCGTAATGTGGCTCTTACGAAAGGGTTAAAGGCATGAAGATCTTGTGGACTTGCTGGTTGACTTGTGTAATACAAATAGTTGGAAATGGTTAGGGAAATTTTCTTAGAGCCAAACAAATGTCTCTCTACACACAGACATGCACTGTGCATAAATATTTCATGTAATACACACATATAAATTGAATGAATGTATTTATACACATATACATACACATATACACACATATATATGCTTTTAAGTAATATTAGACATGAATTTTAAACTGCTAACTACAAGTTATGTACTTAAAGGAGTGATTATATCTATGGATTTAATTTCCATTACTTCAAAATGGTTTTAATCAAAGTGAATATAGTTGTGGTGGGGATTAAATGATTTTAAATATATACAATAACAATAAAATCTCAAAGATTATACCATATCATTTTTAATAACAAAAAATAATTAAATTTCAGTAAACATATGAATTTTTAAAAGATGAAAATAATTTAGTAGACCGTGGAATCATTCTGAGCTATATTCACTAAAATATGTAAAATAGTTGAACCTAAAGTTTTATATTGAATTAATAACCTTGAATATCCACAGAGATCTCCCAAAAGTAAAGCCTTGTTGTTTTGGGAACATGAAGAACAACCATTAGGTGAATATTATTTCTTTTTGGCCTCGAGCACTCCCTGAGGGTTCTGGAAGCTGCTCTGTTCTAACACAATAGTAAAGATATGATCATAAATGGTACCTAATGCCAAAGGGTAAGACTGAAGTTTTCACCTTAGAACGTTCCAGGAAATGAAAACACAAGAAGAGTTCAATCCATTTAGGTCAGAAGCAAAGCAGGAGCTGGGAAAATGTGTTGTGGGGTCTGGATGGTGCTTCCTGGACCAAGTGTCGTTTGTCTTTGAGCATGTAGTCCTGGCTTTGTTTGTAGCTCTGTTCATCGTCTTTCATCAGGAAAAAAAAGGCAAAAGAGTAGAAGAATAGTCTAAAATCTATCAGCAATCAATGACTGAAATTGAGCTCACTCTTCTATTACAGAACTTCACCAAGAACATGTTGAAAAATAGCATCCTGAGGGGACCCATGAAGAAGGTTTGCTAATCTTTGCACCCGGGAAATCCTACAAAATTTTGCGAATCAAAAGGTTCAAATCTTAATGTTCACTTTAAGAGCATAGGTTCACTTTAAGAATCATGGTGTTTTTATACATGATAGTGCCTAGGTCATCACGGCTGTGAATTTGCAAAAAGCCACCAAGGGCAAAGGAAGGAGGCCCTTCCTCCTTTCCCCTACCACCTAGGGAAGGTGGGTGAGGCAGTTGACCCTCCCCCTTTCCAGTTGCAGCATTCAGGAAAATGGGTTCTACATCTCACCTGGGCAGTACAGTAGAACTGACTCTACTGACTGGGTGGAGTGCTGGTGAACTGGCGGGAAAACGTGAGAGTGAGAGATCTGGCTCTCCCTCTCATCCGCCATATGGTGCTGAAGGTGGAAGAGAGATCCCCTCATCTTCTCTGCCCCTTGCTGCCAGTGGCAGGGAGGAGAGCTGCCCTGTCCCTTACCAGCTGCAGCACTCAGGACCACCCCTGTAACGACCCAGGCTCCAAATCAGGGTTATAAATTGGCCCATCCCAACATTCACTCTATCTGTTATCTGTGCAGCATGTGAAGTGGCTGGATCTGAAGACCGAAAGCTACAGGATCTCCATGATACAGAGGCAAGAACAGGACATCCAGGAGCAGTCTCAGTGAGGGCCCAGCATCAATAGCGCAGCAGAAACCAAAGGCCTTGAACATGACCAATGACCCTTTACAATGAATGAACACTTACAAGTAAAGATAGATGGATAAAAATGTTTAAATGGGACTCTCTCTGCTCACACTACAGCTTCCACAATGACACTGATTTTTCTTTTTTTTCTTTTGAATTTCATTTTACTTTATTTTGAGAGGAGGTTGCAAGGGCAGAGGGTGGATATAAAGGGACACGGAAATGAATGGGATTAAGATATATTATGTGAAAGACACAAAGAATAAAGAAAAAGGTAAAAAAAAAACTACATAGTCAAAATCCGAGAGCAGTTATTAAATTTTATGAAAGCAAAATTGAAAACAACACCAATACTTGAAGAGAAAAAAGTGGACCCCAGTCTAATACCAACAGTGTTATATTTTGCAGTTTGTAGGTCAAGGTTTTAATATTCTATTCCCAACTACTTTGTTTTTAGTAAATTCTTATGCTATACTAGGTATGTAAGATTATAAAATGCATGTACAAATCAAAATTTACTAATATAATGAAGGAATGTAATTTAAAAGAATTTACTATACACAGAATTATAACATAGATTGACCCAGTGAAGACAAATGTGCTCGTAAATAAGGCAATATGCTTGCTATTATATCAAAGGTTAATTCTTGCTGAGCATTTGATTCTAAGGGATACTGTATCTCAACATTTTTCAAGTTGCCCGGAATGCTTTATTTACAATCATCACTGCTGAGAATGCTACCTCGAAAACAGTAGTGCAAAAATCAGAAGCATACTTAGAACAATTTCATAAACTGTTGGGATTTTAGTTCAATTGCAACCAAACTTTTTTAATAGTTTTTATGAAACTATCAGTTACTCAAATAGTAATTTTAAATCAATAGTTCTAATATGGTCAAATACAGATAACATAATACTTTTATGTTGAGGAATGACAACAGAAAAATATTGAGGACTTTGATAATTGTAATTAAAGTGACATTTTATATGTACTCTATCTGTCTATCATCTATCTATCTATCTATCTATCTATCTATCTATCTATCTATCTATCATCTAGATACTGTAGAAAAAACTTCAGAACCCAATATAAGGCCCTATGAAATAGCCTGTAAGAGTGAGGTTTAAATAAATGAGATGCTTATCCAATTTTTGTACATTGTTTGTTCTTATAAATGAGTTGAGATAGGGTGTCCATTATCCCTGGAAGACCTCCACTGTTCTATGAAGCTATGAATGAACTTGAACTTTTGACTTACTGCCTCCAACTTTCTAGTTTTGAAATTACACACATGCACCATTAAACTTGGTTTATGAAGTACTGGGATCAAATCCAGGACTAAAGAACACACTCTAAACAACTAAGCCTTATTGCTAATTTCCAAGTTTCTTTTAAAATCAAAAACAATAATTTTCAAATTATTGAATACTTTTGTATGACCTTATATAGTGTAAAAGTAAAAATGTACAAATTTCTTATGTTGATGCCTTTAAAAAGTCCTGTTATACTTATTATGTGAGTATGTCTCAGTGTGTTCATGTGCATGTGTATATGTGTGTGTATACATATATATGTTAACATGCATGTGTGTATGGATAATCAGAAGGTCAATGAGGATACTGATCCTTTGAGCTGGAGTTACAGGAATATTACTTGAGTTGATGCTCTCCAACGAGTCATAAATGCTCATAACCACTAAGCAATTTCTTTAGTTCCTGTATTCCTTACTTTCATACACATTAAAGATAAATGATTATGAGTAAAATTTTGCTAATGTTTTATGAGAAATAAAATTAAAACAATAGTTAAATTCATCTTAATATTTTATATTATTTAGTTTACAATTATTAAGGAGAGAAAAGTAGGAAAATACTGGTTAACATTTGTAAAATAATAAATACTAAGTTCAAATATCTGAATTCTTCATAGAAAACTCACGATAATGGGAGATGTACATTTAGAAACATAATATGTACAGTTAGAAACATAATTATTTTTAATGTAATATTCTTCAATATTGCTTAAGATTCTATCAATATTATGTTTTCTTACTTTAAAAATATTGAAAATTTGTGGACAAGTATTCAAACTAATAGGTAATCATATAAGAAATTGAAAAGAGAAAGCAAATAGTCTGATTTAAAATATTTAAACTACAATAGGCAAGGCGCTGTTGTAAAACCTTGAAGAAGCAGAATTTATATGCCTCCAGTTGCAGTTATCACGTTAAGGTCGGCAAAGTCCCCAAATCTACTGGAACAATTGCTCAGTGGCTGACTCAGCAGAAACCTTGTTATGTTGGAAGGAAGACGTATTTCCTGCAGAAATTAAATTCTGCCAAAAACCACAAAATGTTATAAGGCAACTCAAGTGTCACTGAAAGCTTTCATATGGAAGAAGATTTCTACAGTGGTGACACAAGAAGAAAGATATTTGCATGGAGCAAAATGAGCACTCAGCTAAGTGAAATAATATGATATTCAATTTTGACATTAACATCTATTCTCATTCTGGGCATTCAGAGTTTTGAACGCCTTTATGATTGAATAATATCTGTGGTTTAAGATTTCTAAACTCTACTTTTGTGCAGTTTTTTTCTTAAATTAAACTCTTCTTTGATTCCTATCCATTCTCTCAATCCGTACGTTCACATTTTCCTATCACTCAGTTTAAGAAACTATTTATAATTGAATTACCGCCTTGTATGAATAAAACAGTTTCAAATCATTTAGCCAGAGAATATCTCAAAATTTCTTATTATAAGATCACTTCAGTTGTCATCTTTTGTCAAAGCTACCTACTTAGCAACTAACTTCTTAATTTGCTGGCACTAGACAGCTATTGAAATGGAATGAAGTGATAAGTAGACCAAAGGCAGAGGGTGGCTGGGACAGCAGTAATTAATTGCTTTCATCCTTTTAAACTATTCAGATGTTGATAGTTGCTTTTTATTTTCACAATAATCCAAATGCAATTATTTTTTTTTTATCAAAATGCCTCAGATGATTTCAGTATGTTATCGTTAACATGGACTTTTCAAACTTCGCCCAATAAACTGCAGAAAATAACCTGATGAATATAAGTTTACACTTGAAGGATATGAAGCCCTGATCTGCAGGAATGCATGCTAATCTACATTTCAGAACAGACATAGACACCTTTACCACAGATTCCAAGTCAAGCCATCTATCACTTTTTTTCTCATGGCTCATGTAGATTCAGAAAAGCAAAATCCAAAGGATGAATTGGCCTTTCCTTTAAAGAAGTCAAGTCATTTTCCATAGGAGAGAAAAAATCACATCAACAGTATTCCACTTTGCCCTTCCCCTAAATTTTACTCCTGAAAAACATGTAAGATGTTGCAATATAATCTATGCCTTTAAGGAGTCTATATTCTTATATCATCTTGTCAATTGGGAAAATCATTAGGAATTTGAATTGAGTAAGGCATTTACAGTCTCTGGTCACTGCAGCTCTTCAGAAAATGCTGCTACTTTTAATTTCCAGTGACACTCTGCTTGTCATTTGCCAAGCTTGCATATTTGGAGCAGCATCTCATTAGACAAACTGCCAGTACTAATATTCTATGTTTATTTGCTATAAATTTTTGCTTAAGTAGTAGATTGTAATTCAAGCTGATTTTTGTGTTTAAAGATGTGGAAGATGTAATAAAAAAGAGTAGGTGGCATATATGTTATAAAATTTAGTATTTTCATAAATTCTGGAAGATATGATATTATCTGGGTGACTTTGAAAGTTTTACTTTCTATAGAACAGTTATGATTTTGTTCTTCACTTCTTCTAATGTAATAGCCTTTGACCTAAAAGGTATCAAGTGTATTATGAAAAGTCCTCTCTGCTTTCATATTTGATCAGTTTATGATTCACCCTGTGTCAGAAGTTATGTTAAAAATCACACAAAATATTGCCAGCTGTGATTAACATTTCTTGATCAGAGTATTTTTGTATTAGAATAATTCCATGTGATTCTAATTAAGGCATTTGCTTAGAAATGAAGTGAAAATGGTCAGATGATGAACATAATGTCTTACGAGTTAAACACTTACATTTGTTTAATTCATTTATAACTCTATACCTGAAGGACTTGTGTTGAATCTGTATTTTAGAATTTACAAAGAAGATACTTTTCAACTTACAGATAATACTTCATCAAAGTGTGGTTCAAGCATATACAAAATTTGTACTTAATTTCAGTAAAGTTATTTTAGTGGTTATTTTTAAATGAGTACATTAAATATACCTGTGTATCCTGGTATAAAAATTTTACATATGATCATAATTAGTTAAGCTATTTTGAATTTTACATTCCATTAACAAGCAAACACTTTGATATATCGTCAATATCTTTTATAACCTTGGATCAAGTTAGTTTCTCCCCTTTGTAATTCCCAGTAGCAACTGTAGAATGTGTGGTAGACCAGCTAGATGTTTGAGTGGGTAAATATGCATTCCAGTACATTCTAGTCACAAGATGTATCCAATGCTTTCATGTAGCATCATGTGATCTGATTATTTAAACTCAGGACAGGTTGTTTATATAACACTTCAGGTATGGTATAACTGGTATATGAGTTGATAATATGAGTTGATAATATTTCTTCTACTCTGAAGCTTTGGTGGTGAGTAAGAAAAGCTGTTTTGCTCCCTTGATGCACATTGTGAGAACTGTC
>NW_004949100.1:2679737-2691039 GCF_000317375.1 Microtus ochrogaster | reverse complement strand
GCAAGATGCTCCACTCTTGCGGGCAGAGGCGAGAGCTCTGCTCTCTGAGGCACATGGGATGAAGCTCCAACCCAGGATGGACATAGCTAGAATCTTCCCGGTAAGCGCACCTAGGGGTGCTACACAGATGATTAGAAATGGGCTAAATTAATATGTGAGAATTAGCCAAGAAGAGGCTAGACAGAAAAGGGCCAAGCAGTATTTAAAAGAATACAGTGTCCGTGTAATTATTTCGGGTAAAGCTAGCCGGGTGGTGGGAAGCAGCCCGCTGCTCCTATTATAACAACTGGCATTCTAAATAATATTTGTAAGATGCTATTCATGAAAATTGAATTTAATTTTATAACCTTTTTCTGTAGAGCATGCCCAAATCTTCTCTAATCTTACTTAGGAAAGAATTAAATGGTCATAAAATACATAGCACATACACATGAAGTCAACCACGTTATGGAGATTACAATAAATTATGCTGCAAACATACCTCTGTATGTGCTTATGTAATTTCTTCCTTCATATGCACTTCTGTCTTTTTCCAGGTTTATATTATGTAGTATCTCACTCTCTGGATTTTAGATATAATTCTGTCAACTCCTTTAATTTCTTTACATACTTATTTATTTTTATGTTTGTTTAAAGTATTACAAATACTGCTAGGCCATTTGTACCTTAACTTTCTCATTTATGTCAAAAGCTTTACGGGGAAATATTGTATTTGTTAAAGTTAATTTCAATGATAATGGTTATTTCTAGGAAATTTCCAACAAGATAATAAGATATGTCACAAAATGAATATAATTTTTTCTAGTGATTTTTCTAATTTTCTACAGCATCATATGAATTTTGCTCATATCCTTTTAAAGTTAGCTGTTTTCACCCCCCCCTTTTAGAAATTTTCAAACTCCTTGTTACAATAGGCTTTTTCCAGGTGTGTGTATACATGTTGGTAATGAGGTTTGTGTGTGTGATCTGTGTGTGTGATGTGGAGTCTATTCATGATACGTTGTATGTTGTGTGTGTATAGTAAATATGTGTTTAATAAGGCATAAAACAGTACGCAGTAAGTCTGTGTGTGAGGGGTATATGTGATGTGGGGTTTATGTGTGTATAATATGTGATGTGTTTACTGAGTTTGTGAACATGCATGTGCTATTTACTGTGAATTTATTACTCTCACTTGTATAGGAAAGGGAGATATTCATTTGACACTTTTGGGCATTTGAGGGCACCACTGTCCTGCTTGAGTTGTTTCAGAGCATTGAAATAGTAGTATGAATTCAGTCAATAAAACCTGATTACTGTATATAGCCGGAGATGTGAAGTTCAATAACTTGAATTTGGTAAGTTATAGTATACCCTTATTTTCTGATTAAATGATCAAAATGTATTTATGGGTCTTGAACCCTATCAGAGTGATATGCCATGACTCATTCTCAGATGTTTTTGAACTTTGCCAGAATAAAAGCTAATTAACTCTTGGGTCTTTGCAAAGTGAAATCTGAAGCCTGTAATCAAAGTCTCCTAATTGCTTTTACCAATGAACTCTGAGTAGTAATTAATATTGATCCTCAAATCATAAGATGTTTATACCAATATCCTTCTTCCATTTATTGTCATATTAAGGAAACAGGGGAGGAGTTCTACTTGTTTTATGAGGTCTCTCTGCGAAAGTTTGACCTGACTTAAAGTGACACATACTTCTTCTGTTACATAATTTAAAAAAATCATGAAAATTGTCTTATAATCTGGATGTGTTGTCTGAAAAAGTAAAAGCATTATTGTGTCTCAGAGAATACGATGTGTTCCAGAAATAGAATCACATATCATTATGACTCATTTTAACTCATACGACTTTTATCTCTTACTCCTTTATCTCAAACTTACTAAAGTTCCACTGCCTGCCATCCTTTGGACATCACATGGAAATAATTTCAATGTAAAACCGGTTTTAAGAGAAATATGGAGGAACATTAACAGTCACTACTTCAGCACTTAATGTGAGATTTTGAAGGTAATTTTTAACCTTTTCATCTGCTGTGTTGTAGCTTGTCTTATTAGAATGACTTTCTTCCTTTTTTTCCTTCCCTATTACAGCTCTTGTTGTTATTTAAACTGAGACCGCATACCATACCAAGCAGCCCAGACATCCTCACTCTCCTTGGAGGGCATGACAGGGAAAAGTGATATTATCACAAAAGTTGACAACTTATATTCATCTATTATGCAAAATGACCCAGATGATCAGTTTTGTGTTGAAAATTGTAAAAGAAGAAAAGGTTTGGTGTGTCAGATAAATGGGAAAAAGTATTTTTATGAATTCATTGACCTTTCCATTAATATCATAACAGAGCATAATCACTATGGCTTTTAAATTAGCAAGGTAGCTCAGCACAAAATGTTGAAGCAATCTGAGGAGCTGGTGTTGCCAGAGAAAGCGTGTGACACTGGGATTAAAAGGGTAAACGAAAATCATGTTTAGTGGTGACCTTTCCATCCCAAAGCGCTAACCCCGTGGCTGGTCTTTCTGCCTATTGTTGTGTCAGAACTTATTAAAATTAATTGTGTTCTATTTTAGGTGCTAAGAGTTTGTAGTTTTTAATATTTACTATTTACTCTCTTTTCTTCTTGCCATTGTTGATATGTAAATTCAAAATACAATGGAAAGGATCATAATAAGTAAAAGATCTTACAACTTTATTACACACTGCAAATTACTACTATAAAAGACAAACTTCTGTTAAGTATCAATAAGGAAATAAATTAAAAGTAATAATATTTGCCAGATTTGTGAAGCAAATGAATTTGCTAATTTCAGTTAGAGAAATTTTTACACATCTAAAGTTACTTTTTTCCATTTTTATATGCAACATACCTGCAAGAAATTTATTGCTCATATAATTATTAAAATTACAGGGAATGTTTTATTAGTTAATTTCAAGCTTCTTTGTCTGTGAAGTTCTTTGTGACCACCACACCCAGCAGAATGTTGCTCAGTATGAGACAAAAAAGAAGTCCAGTACAACAGGACTCAGTAAATGGTGTTCATCATTTCAAACCTCATTAGTTTGACACAGGGCAGTTTAGAAATAAGTTTCCTGATGGCAATTAACACAATCCCGTGTACACAATAAAGATTAAGGCATGACTACATTGTAACTCTTTGCAAAGCACATGTGACCACTTTCATAAAGTTGGATTCTATAGATTGACTTCATATAACATCTGAAGGATCTGGGAAGGATATGCCATGGTCTTGGCCTCTCAGATTATGCAAAGGTAACAAGGCTATTAAGCACTTCCACCACCATTTGTAAAATACATACCAAATTTCCTATAAGGGTGTGTTTTATGTTGACTGAAAAATAATGTTCAAGGTAAAGGTCTGAAATGTTTGAGATAAATGTAAGACACTCAGTGAGGCAGGAGTGCCTACCCTTATAAATATTTCAACAATCAAGTTATATGCAGATCTGCTCCAGCATTCTGGTCAAAAAACAAGCTATACATCGTTTTTTCTTTTGAAGATACAACTCTTTATGTTTAACTTTCCTGATTTCACTAGTGCTTCTCTGTGAGCCCAAGGATCTCATGCCCCCTACATCTACCCACAAAAAGTAGGTAGTTAGGTATAACTTTCCAGTGAGCTGTGTTTTGTTTCAGAAAGAAAGATGATTATCTTCAGATTTATCCAGCTATTCAGATGAATCTTTGATCCTTAATGTAAATGTGTCTGTATCTTGTGAACAATATTCTAATAGGTAGATATGTTTATTTAAAGTAAACTATGTTCACAAGAGATGACAAATATTCAACTGACTTTTGTCTTGCAAACACATACACACACATACATATTTTTTCTCATAATATTGCACACAAAAACAGGTTTATAATTTTTAATAATATGCATATGCACACATACCATATATATATAAGATTACATAATTTAATATATTGCATATATCAAAAGAAATACCATGTTCTTCATATATGTAATATATAAGGCTAATTAAAATTTAAGCACCTCTAGAAGTTTATAATAATTTTTTATCCAGTCCCTAATACCTTCTCTTGTGTTCCCATTTACTGACTTCCTTCTTCCTACATTGTCCTTCTATATTTATTTATTATTTAATGATCCAATGAATATTATTATGGATGCTTACTGGACTCCATTTGAAGGATCACTTACATTAGTGTGGACCGAGTGGTCATTACACTGAATAAAATTAATTTGTCAGTTTGCAGTGACCATTGACTATGGAAACTCAAGAAGGAACTGACAATGGAAACTCAATTAGTAAGTCATACACCCTCTCCTTGTTATTTTTCTCTCCTACTTCCTTCCCCCTCATTTTCAGCTCTAAATGTCATCAAACTCAGGGAGCCAGTAGACCTTTCTCTGAAACATGATGAGCTACTGAAAATCACAGTCTTGCACAATTCTTGTGTCTGTAATCACAAGTGCTATAAAAGAGTAGAAAAGTATGACACTTTATTTTCCTTCTGCTTCCTCTTAGTGTTTTTTTTTCATCCCATTTCCCTAGGTATTCCTTGCCTTGTGGAAAGTGAGACACAAAGTTCCCATTTTTTACTAAGCTTTCACCAGTTTTTATTCTTATCTTTTTGAATAGTTATGAATCTGTGCAGACACCACTGCCCACTAAAACAAAACAGGACTTCCAACTAAAGATGAAAGCAGTACTGGTCTATTGACATCAACATAAATTTTAGATATGGGCATACTGTTATTAGAAATTTTGGGGAGTCTCATTTGGGTCACCATACCATACTACTAAAATACAGTCACTTCTTTGTTTTTTGTTTTGTTTTCTAAACACAATAATTAAAGAATCAGAAGCAAGACTGTCATATACCCATTTTAGCTTGAAAGCAAAATATCAAGGCAAGGAAGATATAAATCTTGGGAACTACCCACAGGAGTAAAATGGAGAGTGGGCAATGTCATGTCTTTTGAGTTAAGCTGGCAGGGAAGCTAGTCCCACAATTAAGGAGCCTGTCAATCATGAATGACTGTTAACTCCATCAACTTTCAGCTAAATTGGTATGAACACAGAATGAAAATGGAACTGTGGTTTTAATTAATACCCTTTAAAAAAAACTCCAAGACAATCATGAGGCAATAAAATATAAATGGAAAAATGATTTTAGTGACTGATTGAGGGCTTTGTCTAAGGTATCAATAAAGAGACTGATGTAAAATGTTTCCCAGATTAAAAAAAAGTTTTGAAATATTTCAGTGAACTGAGCAGAAAAGTATGCAGCATTCAAAGAATAGAATTCATCAATATGATAATGAGGTACCTGTATTAGACATGATGATAAACTTAAGAATGTGGTCCTTAGAGAGACTGGGAAAAACTAATTAATAAAGCAAGTAGAGGGGAGAAATCAAGAAAATGACTGGCCATATGAAATTAAGTGAAACTAGTATGAAATATTTGAGAAAACTCATCAGGATAAGGTTGAAGAGGGTGTGAGTGAGACATGTATAAAGGTTTTTACTTCAAGCAACAAAAGAATAGATGTGACAAAGATTATAAAAAAAAAAAAAAAAAAGAATAGATGTGACAAAGATTATAAAAAAAAAAAAAAACAAAGAAAAGTAAAGCATAAGTTGTTACTGACCAAGTCAGTGGCTTCAGTACTACACTCTGGGGTTCATTTTAACAGTAAATCCTAATGCAGTCAACACAAATGTTTCTGAAGAAACAAGCACATGAGCATCATCACATAGAATACTAACTCTTGATTTATTCATTGGAGTCCTGATGCTGCATGATATTAATTTAAGTTACTGGTGTTCCTGCTGGGTCAGAATATGAAGAAAAGTGATCTTGCACTCAGGTTCATGCATTTTGTTCTTCTGAGTAAGAATGAAGAATAAAGCTTGCTTATGGCAGCACACTAAACCACTACTGTTTGATATGGGAATTCTACTCTGTATGTTGTGATTATCACCGATGAATACAGATACTGCTTTGGTCTTATAGCAGGGCAGAACTTAAATAAATGTGGAGAACTAGACTGAATAATGGGAGAAAGAAGGCAGAGTCAAAAAGAGGATCTGCTGCTGGAGACAGACGTGCTGAAACTTTGCTGGTAGGCCACTACCTTGTGGTGATGTGCAGATTAATGGAAATAGGTTAAATTAAGAAAGAAGAGTTAGTCAATAAGAAGCTAGAGCTAATGTGTCAATAGTGATTTAAATAATATAGTTTCTGTGTGATTATTTCAGCTCTTAGCACCCGGGAACCAACAAGCTTTCTCTATACTACAAGTGCTGACCTTGCAAGTGGAGGAAATTGGGGCAGGCTTTTATTTACTTCTTGTCTGTCAAAACAGACAGGCTAACATGATCATAAAATTAAAAAATCCAAAATAATATATACATTATATCATTCAAAACATTAGAAACATTGAAAAACTTTTATATTGAAAAGAAAATATAATAATAATTAAATTAGTTTTTGATTTTACACAAAATTGCTTCTGATATTGAGGGAATATATTTTATACATCTGTTAAAGTATCATACTGTCCTCTAAATTTGAATAATGAACATTTTATTCCATATCCTTTCATATTTATGAAACATCTCTAAGAATTCCTCTCATGTGACATTTTCTTCTCTTTTTTCAGCACTTCTGTGATATCCTTGTTATGTCATTGCTGTAATTGTCCACCTTAAGTATTGATAATTTTCATTGCACTGAGTACCTATGGCTGCAATTACATAACCTCAGGAAATGAAGACTTAGCTTTTCCATCTCAGCTATCTCTTCGTAACTTATTATAGTATATTTATGTTTTACTTTTATTTCAACCATATTTCTTTATTCTCTTTCTTTTTTTTTTTGGTAGTTTTGTCTTTCCATTATCTAATGCCATGTAGGATTTGATGTAGAAAACTATGTTTTAAAGCTATGGGTGAGTTAAGAAAAAAAAGCACTAAGTAATTGCTGAGAGGCCTGAAAAGAGAGTTACTTAATAAGTGACTGGATGTCATAAATACCTGCTATTTATGTAGCATTTAGTGAACTAAAGAGCTAACTTATAAGAATTAAACTTTATGTAATTACTCAAAGTTAATATAACATGGTAACTATATTTATGCCTATAAAAACAATGTAGTTCAGATAATCTGACCTCATGGCTATACCTTTGTTATGTGTATCTTATGGCTGCTTCTATTTTTATATCCAGAGGTATAACAAATAGAGAAAACAAGACTTAAAAAGTCCACCTGAAGTTTGTATTTAAAGCATCAGAAATTGTCTTGGGAATGTGAAAATCATTATGCACCTGAAATTTGAGATAATGAGATCATAATAAACGTATGAATATCTGGAAAGATGTTGAGTCTGAATAACTTTAAATTATTTCAGACACAATTTGAATGGAGTTTCCTGAGAAGAGATTGGAAATTTAGATTATCCGAGATAAGTGCAGGAAAGAGAAAAATGCTAAAATTTCATTTAAAGAACAATACTAGCAAAGAAGGCAAAAGGTATTAGTCAGAAAGGCAAAGTAAGAACCCTTTAAAAGTGTATTTTAAGAAGCCAGAGTAATGAATGCAGCATAGGTCCTTCCCTTGGGGTATTCTGCTGATGAAAATGCCTACAGCTATAAACAGTTGCTAACAGTTTGGTAATAGACATATGTCCAGTTTTCATTCTATAATAACATATGTTACTGAAATTCTGTATTTTCAACTCAAGAATCACCAGGGTTAATACTTAGTTTACCACCAAGTCTATTTTTTTCTATGCTGATGCAAAGAGAAATCAATCCTAATTATATAAATAAGTGAATAATAGAAACATTAGTGAAAAGGATAGCATGTGGATATTTAGGGCAGGTCTGTATTATTTTACATACTTGAATCTTTTAAACAATGGTGTGGGGAAATTGTCTGTATTCTGTCACTCATGTTTAAATAAACACTGATTGGCCAGTCAGGAAGTATAGGCAGGAAAACCAGACAGGAAGTAGAGGTGATACAATGAGAACAGGAGAATACTGGGAAAGAGGAAGCTGATTCCTACCACTCCTGCCCAGACCACCGAAGCAGCCAGATGTGATCTTGCCCCACTAAAAACAGTACTAAGCCACATGGCTAACATAGATTAGAATAGTGGGTTAATATAAGCTACAAGAGCTAATAAGTACCCTGACCTAATGGGCCAATCAGCTTTATAACTTATAGAGATCTCTGTGTGGTTTTCTTTGGGGCTTGCCAGTTGTGGGGAACCAGGTGGGACAGAAACCCCAACAAGCAGGCTCTGCTCATGTTACAAAACAAAGATGGGTGTTTGCATGTATGAATTACTTTTACCTGCTATATTTAAGTAGGTTAAGATTCCTAAATCATTATTTTAGTTTTACTACTTAAAAATTCTATGACGTTAATGGGTCAAAAAGTATTTTAACAATACTATAAAACACATACATACTTGGAATTCAAGACAATTTAAATCTTGTTCTTCTAGTTCATTCATTATTAGTGTTCCTTTGATTGAGCATTGTCTATGTGTTGATCTCATCCTTATATCTGCATTTGAGAAACTCAGAATCAAAGAATTCTTACCACCCCCGTGTATTAGCAAATATTAACTCAAATCTGTAATTTAGTAAGAGATCTAGAATCTCTTACTGGCAAGAGAAATTTGATTAGTACTTAAAAAGTTCATCTTTGGAGAACAACCATGATCTGCCATGCTTGTTTGCTTTATCACAAGAAAAGGTAGCAGCCTAATAACCTAATCACTCTACCACCTTCTCTATTATAAAATACTTGGCTACATCTCAAGTCATATCAGTTTTTACTATATGATAAAATGCCGCAACACATTGGCTCAGTTGTTTAGTATCTCATTTCTGAAATAACATGTCTCTCAGAAACATCTTTAATTTTTTGAATGGTTCGAAATCTTAGCTTAATTTAGAAAAGCTGTTTTCAATTCATAAAATACCTCAGATTTTTGTCTTCAAATATTGTTGGTATTCTGCCTACCAGTTAAACAATGACTTTCAATTATTGAATGATATCAATTTAAATGTTTAGTCCTTCAAGCAATTTCCTTGACATCAACCCCAGGCTAATTCATTTCCTTCTCATAGTAATTTGCATATCACTCCCAAAGAAGTTGTTAGAAGCAATTAAGTAATTAGTCACTAAAAAGGTTGTTTCATCAATATTTGGAAAACGATTTATTTAAAGAGTCCTGAGACTGGATCTTGTTTCTAAGTATGCTCCATTTTTACTTGTGATAGGTAAATATGTACTTTACGTAGTTGTGAAATATAAAGAAAAGGAAAGGGAGAGTAAACAAATGAAGAATGATAGAACAAAAGAAGTGGATGGTGAAGCTTTGCCATTCCTACCTTCATCATGGATGATCAGTACATTATATTCACAGGGCAATGTTCCAAACCCATCGTGTTGGATAGTTTTTCCATGTATGGCCATCAGAACGTGTATTGCTTCTATGGTAAGAATCAATGTTCAAGTCAGTAATTTATTGTTCACGTTTTCCAGTCAACTGTCCATATGGAAAGAATCATTCAAAGAATTAATTTCCAGGGTAGACCCTGAGTCTGGAAAAGCAAACAATGAATGATTAGCATTGAATTAGTAATTAAGTATACTTTATAATCTTCTGCTCATTAAGTGATTAAATGACCTGCTCTGGAATTAAACTTTTAGTTAAACATGATTTTGGCATCAAATACCATCAGGGGGTCCTCTATTATGTGTGTGTGTGTGTGTGTGTGTGTGTGTGTGTGTGTGTGTGTGTGTGTGTAAATATGTGATGTAATGGTGTGTATTCATCCACTGATGCTGTCTGTTCCATCAAGTTACCCTTTCACCACCATCTGGCTGTCTCTCTAAGCTTCTCTGTAAATGTTCAAGAGAAGTTTCTACAGACCAGCTTAATCAGGCTTTGCTTCAAGAGCATGGGGTGAGAAGTTAATGTGGCATCTTTGTACACATAAACAAGCAGTTTTCTTTAATCTACTCTTCCTTCATCTGACATAAACTTTCCTAGATGGAACAGTAATTTTGGCAGCTTATGACATTCATTATCCTTTTTGCTTATCTTCTGTAGCACGATTTTCCTAGTGGCAAGGCTGTTTATTTCCCACTGAGTTCTGTCAAAGCAAATGTCATGTAAGTATATCACCAGGTAACCTTAAAACAGCATTTTTTTTTCTTCTTTCTTGCCACAACTTTATTTTATGAAGTCCTTTGTATGGCAAAGTCAATTCAAAGCCTTGTCAAAACTGAAAACAAAACAACAGCCAAGCAGACAGGAAAATCAATGATCTTTCAAATAATCCAAGATTAAATCAAATTAAATTGCTTTTAGCTTAAACTCTAAAGCAAGGCAGGAGGTTGCTCTTCTAAGATGCATAAAAAGACTAAAATCCAGATACTTGAGTTTGCAATGGGAGCATCCAAGGGGCAATGATTAGTACTTTATCCAAAGTCAAAATAAACACTTAAGAATAGGCTTACCCAGAATAAGCATTAAAACGTACTAGAATAAAGAAACAATTGAAAATAGAAAGAACATAGATTTTAAATGTTTTTCTTCCTAAATTTAAACAAGAATCCTGCTCTGAAATTTTGCTTTGAGTCTGGAAACACTGAGAAAATATTATCTCAGTCATATAAGGCATAAACCAGACACTCTGCTGTTTTCACTCAAAGGTAAAATCATGACATCAAAACAGATGTAATTTTTCCACAGATTATAGATTTCCTAATATGGTATATACAGAAGAGCATCTAATAAACTGGGATACTAAATGCCCTCTCTTTTGATTAAAGTGGTTGCTTCTTTTACAAAATAAAGTAAAAATTATAAAGTGAGTGTTGTCAATATGCCAGGTTGTTTTTGTTTATTTTATATATTGTTAAATTATTTTATCTTTTTTTTATGCGACATAAATGTCAGTGAAAACTCAATTTTCTCCTACACACAAACGGGTCATAGGAAACATAACTTGGAAAGGCAATGTTTGCAGTATTATTTTTTTCATAACATTGCATAACAATCTATAATTTATTGTATATCTTTTGCTTTACTGTCAAAACATACTCATGGAGGCAGGGAGATATTACATATACATTATTTTACTTTAAAAAAAAAAGCTTTGCTTCAGTGGATGGACTAAAAAAATCATCCTGAAGCCGGGCGATGGTGGCGCACGCCTTTAATCCCAGCACTCGGGAGGCAGAGGCAGGCGGATCTCTGTGAGTTCGAGACCAGCCTGGTCT
>NW_004949100.1:2673977-2679637 GCF_000317375.1 Microtus ochrogaster | reverse complement strand
AAAGCCACAGAGAAACCCTATCTAGAAAAACCAAAAAAAAAAAAAAATCATCCTGAGTGAAGTAAACCAGACCTAGAAAGACTAACGCAGTCTGTACTCATTCATAAGTGGATATTAATTATAAAGCAAAGAATAACCAGGCTGCAATCAACCTCCCCAAAGAAGATAGGTAACAAGGAAGACTCTAAGAGGGACCTGAATCGTTGCCATGGGGAGGGGAAGTGGATAAGTTCTCCTGGGTAAACAGAGGGAATGGGGGATGAGAACATGATAGAACAGGATCCTCAATTTGGTGGAAAAGTAGACAGAGAGAGAGCGCAAGGAAAGAGACATCTTGATAGAGGGAACCATTATGGGGTTAGGGAGAATCCTGGTGGCAGGGAAACTCCCAGGAATCCACAAGGATGACCCCAGCTAAGACTCCTATCAATAGTGGAGAGGGTTCCTGAATTGGCCTTCTCCAGTAAAAAGATTGGTGACTAACCTGACTATGGTCATAGAATCTTCGCTCAGTAACTGATAGAAGCAGATATAGAGATACAGAGCCAAGCACTGGGCCTAGCTCCTAGAGTCCCATCTAAAAGAGGGAGGAGGGATTATATGAGCGGGGTCCCGATAAGGAAACCCACAGAGACAGCTGCTGCAAACTAGAGGGAGCTCGTGGACTCTGGGCTAAAAGCTGGGGAGCCTGCGTGGGATCTATGTAGGCCCTCTGGATGTGGGTGACAGTTGTGTGGCTTGATCTGTCTGTAGGACCCGTGGTAGTACGACCAGAACTTATCCCTGGTACATGAACTGACTTTTTGAATACCATTCCCTATGGTGCCATGCCTCGCTCTGGCTTAATACTGGAGAAAGGAACTTGCTCCTGCCTCAACTTGATATACCAGACTTAGCTGACTCCCCATGGGAGATATTACCCTTTCTGAGGAGTGGATGGGGGGTTGGGGTGAGCTGGGGGAAGGCAGCGGAGGGAAGGGAGAGGGAACTGCAGTTGGTGTGTAAAATGATGAAAAAAAAAAAATAGGCAAAGGCATTGGAATTAAAAAAAAAAAACCAGTAACCAAAGTCTTTTTTAAAAAAAAAATAGAAATGGTGATACAAATTTGTAATATCAAATCTAAAAAGGGAGAGATTCAAGGGTCTCTGGAGTTCACTATCTGGCCAAAATAAGCTTCAGGCGATGAAGAGACCCTATCTCAAAAACCAACAATACCCAATTTTGTCCTCTGTATTTGAAAGCTCTCTCTCTCTCTCTCTCTCTCTCTCTCTCTCTCTCTCTCTCTCTCTCTCTGTCTCTCTCTCTCTCTGACAAACACATATACTCACACACACACAAACAAACACGCACACACACACAGCACATGCATATATGTATGCATCAGAGTACAACAACAAATAAAAAGACAGAACAAGAATACATATGAAATAATACTCGAGAATACTTAAATAATTGATTTTAAACTAAACTATATCCTCATAGAATAGATTTACTAAAACAGGAAATTACTATAAAGAAGTCATATTACTTTGCTGTCCACTGTGTAATAGTCTCCCAGAGAAACAGATCAAATCTTTCCCCTGGTGCCTATGCATATACTTCTTTGCAGAGGAAATTCACTTCAGAATCATCTAAAGAGATTATTCTGCATTTTTGGAATAAACCTAACTTAGTGCAAATAAGAGGAAGGCATTGTTGCTAATTAGAAATGGTCTTTTGTTGGTGGAAATGTAAGCCATGAACATGAAGAATATTTGGCTAGTAGGTAAACTGCACACAGAATTTAATTGTCTCTTAAACCCTCCAAGTAGCTCTGCCCACAATTGAATTATATTTCATTTAAGCCTATTTTAGCTTACTGAAGACAAATATTTATACAGTGTTTCTACAAGATTATTGATCTTTTATAAAATGTGACTAAACACTTTCGAATAAAATAATATGTTAATAACAATAAAAACAATATTAGTAACGTTCGTGCTGTTTGGTAAGCTCATTTTAGACATTTTTCATGAAACATTTACTTCTTCTAAACATTCCCAAAATACTTTCTATTATTAGTTATATTCCCATTTTACAGATGAGTAATATTCATTTGGTTAAGTGAGATATTAAAGTCTGAAATATCAATGAGATGTCACTTGGGATCATAATCATCTCAGTTTCTTGTGACAAATGATATAATTTTGGAGTCAAAACCTAATATTTTTCTTAAAACATTTGGCCTTTTTACTATTACATCTTTTATTAAATTAAGTAGTGGGTAGAAAAATTGCATTCTGATCCGGAATGATATAATAATCACCACAGGAGAATCAAGCACAGCTTTTCTTTTATATATTTAACATGTCTATAGTCAGAGAACTGCAAGTATGATGTATACCTGCACAAACCTTTCCTCCACTTCTGCTGATTCTCTAGACAGGACCTAAAGAAAAGCCATATGCTGCTGAAATTCTTAATGCCTTTAATGGGTCCATTTTGGGGCACCCACATGAAGCTAGCTTTTCCTGTGGCTTCTAAATCCTTTGAATTAAAATTTGTATATAAAATGCTTTGTTTCTCCCTTCAGAAATGTTCCTTCATCATATGCTCTAGGACACCATTTGCTGTTTGATCACTTGGACCACAGAAACAAAAGAAGCCATTGTACATTAAACAAATTATCTCAGTGTATGTACAGTTAAATAGTTTTAGCAGATGGAGAAAACACTAAAATTTTGACTTGGCCTTGGTTCTCATGCATTTCCAAAATACAAAACAACACTATTGCTACCGTACTCTCTAATTGTCCCTTTCTCTCTTAGACATCTGTGTAGGACCCTCCTGCATCTATGGTCAATTTGTATGCAAATCAGTTTCAGTGAGCATTGTTTCTTGCAAGATGATTATGTTGGTAACTAATATTATTGAAGATTCAAGAAAAAGCAATGGACTATTAATTCCATTGGAATATGATTGCTCTGGTGTAGTTAACTATAATGTATTGTTAAAAGTCAAAATTATATGTAGCCTAAAAAAGACGAAATTTATCAGCTTACTTTGAAAATCCAGTATTGAACTCTGAAATTCCAGAAAAATTTTGGCAAATGTTATTTCTCTATTCACCATTCTGAAGGATTATATTCAAAGAAAAATCTTAGGAGTAAGCATGTGATAACCTTTTCTATTTCTTTACTGAGCCTCAATGTGATGCAGTAAATCATATTCATTCATCAGTTTTGCAATTATGCTTCTCCTATTTGATTAATTTCCTCATTAATGAAATAATTGGTAATCATGAAAATCATTTTCTTACCTCATTACTACACCATATAACTCCTGCTGATTCCTTATCATTGCCTTCCTCTTCTGCCTTTAATCAATTTACGTTGAAGATAAGTGTCCTATAATGGCTTCATGTACATGTATTTAAAGAGACCAAAATCAAGCTCTAACAACCAGAGAGCTCTTTCCCTGCTGCCTAAGATTTCATAATGCTATAGTCCTAATGCACCAGTTTGGGATTCTGCACTCAATAATTCCAGTATATGCTCACGAATGCAGCAGTGACAAGACTGTTTAATGGGATAACTAACAGCTCTCTGGATTATTTATGAGGCCTGCTGTATCTAGATTGAACAGAGTAGCCTTCCAAAACAACCTGTGCTCCTAGATGCCAGTTCATGTACTAGGGATAAATCCTGGTCCCATTGCCTGTGACCCAACAGACATTCCAAGCCTCACAACTGTGCCCCACATTCAGTGAGCCTAATTTGATCCTATGCAGGTTGGCCCGCTATCAGTCCAGAGTCAGTGAGCTCCCACTAGCTCAGGAAAGCTGTTTCTGTGGATATCACCATCATGGTCTTGACCCCTTTGCTCATTACCGATTAATCCAATCAAAAATAAGGTGCAGTTCTAAACAGAGAATTCTCAAAAGAAGAATTGCAAATGACTAAAAGACACTTAAGGAGTTGTTCAGCATCCTTAGCAATCAGGGAAGTGCAAATCAAAATGACTCTAAGATACCATCTTACACCATTCGGAATGGCTAAGATCAAAAACACCAATGATAGCTTATGCTGGAGAGGATGTGGAGTAAGAGAAACACTCCTCCATTGCTGGTAGAAGTACAAACTGGTACAGACACTTTGGAAATCAATATGGCGGTTTCTCAGAGAATTGGGAATCAACCTAACTTAGACCCCAACAGTACCACTCTTGGGCGTATACCCAAAGGATGCACACTCATACCACAAGGACATTTTCTCAACTCTGTTCATAGCAACATTATTCATAATAGCCAGAACCTGGAAACAACCTAGATGCCCCTCAAATGAAGAATGGATTTTAAAAAATGTGATACATTTACACAATGAAGTACTACTGACACTTAAAAAACAATGGCATCTCAAAATTTACATCCAAATGGATGGAACTAGTAACCATTCTGAGTGAGTTAACTCAGATCCAGATAGACAAACACGGTATGTACTCACACACTCATAGATATTAGATGTCAGGCAAAGGATAACCGGCTTACAATCTGCAATTCCAGAGAAGCTAGGTAACAAGAACCTAAGAGAGACATACATTCATTTTCTTGGGAAGGGAACATAAAAGATCTCCTGAAAAAATTAGGAGGTAGGTAGAAGGGAGGGTGAAAGGGAAAGTGGAGGGGAGAATGCGAGAGAGGAAAAGAACATGAGGGAATGGGATGCTCAAGAAGGGGTAAGGACAGTGAGAGAGAGAAAGGGAAAAGATATCTTGATTGAGGGAGTCATTAAAAGGCTATCAACAAACATAGCACTAGAGATATTACCAGGAATCCTCAAGAATGACCCCAGCTAAGACGCTAAGCAACAGTGGAGAGGATGCTTGAATTGGCCTTCCCCTATAATCAAACTGATTACTACCTTAATTGTCATCATAGAACCTTCAACTAGCACCTGAAGGAAGCAACTACAGAGGTCTACAGCAAAGTACTGGATAAGCTATCTAAATATATTTATAAAAGCAATATGCAAATATACAGAAAATTTACATCAGAAAGTCTATAATTCCTCAAATTAGATGAAAGCTGTTGGAAAAACTGTCAATTTTTAAGTTTTCTCTGAACCATAATTTGCTATACCAGTTTTTTTTAAAAGAAGGTTTAGAGTACATTTTAATAATGGACTTAAAGGTAATGTTTATGGTATTATAAACCATGGCATGTCCAAAAATATTTAAGTAATATTTGGCAAATAATTTCAATTATGAGTAGCTGCTCATTTCATTCAATTACTGAGATGGATTGTAGAATGATATATTGCATAAAATGTCAACTTTTTTTTACATTTGAGTGTTTGCATGTATGTGTGTGTACATGCTCGTATGTTTATTATATGTGAATGTCAGAGACAGATGTATTACATCATTCATTCTTTACCACTATCAGTCACTGAGTTGTGACCTCTCAAGTAGACCCATGCTGCTCTAAATTGTTTATTTTGTTAGACAGGCTGCCCCTAGGGTCTCTCCTCTGTCTTTGAAGAATAAAATGTTAAGTTGGCAGACACAACTAGCTAGCATTTATGCAAATTTAATTTTAGCTTCCTGATAACATCAAAAATACCACTGATGATGATTTGCTTATAAATAAAAGTGTGTGTGTGTGTGTGTGTGTGTGTGTGTG